>NC_057936.1:24975205-25105205 GCF_018555375.3 Anguilla rostrata | reverse complement strand
CCTTCCTGTGGATCACAGTGGTGGTCTCAGGTTCTGTAATAGTAGCCATTCTGACTTCATGTGTGGGTTAGATGGTTCTGCACACATTGAATGTTGCAGAGGCTTGTGCACATTTTCACTGGGGGAGCGCCTCAACATGGCTGCAGTGTGGGGCGGGCAGTCTGGCACACCGTCAAATCCCAGCACACCCCCCCCCCCTTTCTCTCTCTCTTTCTCATTCTCTCTCTCTATCACGCTCCCTCTTTTTCTCACTCTCTCTCCCTCTCTATTGCTCTCTCCCTTTCCCTCTGTCACACTCTCTGTGTCCCTCTCTCTCTCTTTCTCTCTCTCCCTGTCTCTATCAAGCTCTCTCCCTCTTGCTTTTTCTCGCTCCCTCCTCTCTCTCTCTCTCTCTTTCCCCCTCTCTCTTTCTCTTGCACCTTCTCTCTTTGCTTCTCTCTCTCCTGTCACGCCTCTCTCCCCTTCCCTCAGTCCCAGCAGCCTTTGCACACTGCAGTGACTCCACAATGACTGGCTCTCCTCTGCTCCCCCATCTGTGAGATGCAGTGCACAGCACCGCCTGCTGCACTCCCACTGCTGCTGGCACAGAGACACACGGTCTGTGTGTATGTGTGTGCGTGTGTATGTGTATGTGTGTGTGTGTGTGTGTGCGTGTGTGCCCCATATGTGCGTGTGCCTTGTGTGTGCATGCGTGTGTGTGTGTGTGTGTGTGCGTGCGTGCGCCCCATATGTGCGTGTGCCTTGTGTGTGCATGCGTGTGTGTGTGCGCATGTTTGTGTGTGCGTGCGCTTGTGTATGTGTCTTTTGTGTGCCAGCGTGTGTGTCTGTGTTTGTCTGCATTCATGGTCACGTGTGCCTGAGTGGGCATATGCGAGTATGACAGTGTGTGTGTGTGTGTGTGTGTGAAAGAGACAGAGGAAGAGAGAGAGGAGAGATAGAGAGATGAAACCAAGGGATGTTCTTGCAGGGAACACATTTTAAATTTCACCCCTATGGGGTTCCCTCAGTGAGGTCAGTAGCGTCTGTGGTCCTGCAGGATCCTCCTCTTCATCACACTGACCGGCGTGTCCACGACTTTGGACTGCAATCGCTGCTTCTGCTAATGATGAAGGACCGTGAAACGCTCTGCACATTTGCACTTGTGCTGCGAGCATCCTGCACACACTGGTACACACAGTGTGCTGTGAGGGTGCTCTTCAGTCTCTGCAGACCCCTGGATTCTCAAGATAATGCTTCACTTCACAACCATAACTGCTCGCTAAGGTCAACTGACTCCATTTCATTTTAACATCAGAATTTCTTTATTAAAGGGCACTGGGGTGTTGTGATATGTTTCAGCTGGACGCAGTGAAGCAGGCTGTTCAGAGGAGCTCTGATATGGGTTTTCCACCCTGTGGACTTGCTTGAAATAGCTGATGAGCAATCAGGCGATTGTTCTGGAATGCTGGGATGTTAGATTTTGATTTGAGTTTGTGTGATTTTGAGTGAATTTGATTTGGTTTTACGGTTTACTGTCACCTGACACAGCAAATTTCTTGATCGCTCTCTCTCTCTTTCTCCCTCCTCTTCATCGCGACAGTAAACTTGGCGGCTGAAGGAATCGAGGCGGGGCGGCTTCTCCGGATTGGAGCCCATCGACACTGGGCAACGCCCATCACCAGCCCTCCCACGCGGCCAGGGGACGCGATTCTGCCCAGCCTCTCTTTCTCAAAGAAACAAAACAAGAGGAACCTAAAAGGGACAAAACAATGGGACTAAATCCCCAGACTACCCGCGGACTCTTCCTGACGGCGCTCGGCAGCGCCCCCTGTCACTCCAGCCGATATTGCACACACTAGGACAAGGCGAACTCCAAACCGCTGTAGTCTTGCATGCCCCATCAGTAAGTTCTAGTGTGGTTTCCCTCTGTTTGCCCCGCCCCTTTTTAGAACACAGAAGGGTTCAGCCTGTCACATTCTAGATCCAGCCCTTAATATCAGCTAAAACAGTTCAACTTTTTACAGTTACAGTTCTGTTTATTTATATATCATGCTTATGCATACTATTGTTTTTTTTTTTTAATCATGAATTACATTTTTTTTTATTTGTGCACTTTTCAAACGATTTTAAAACTGTGAACATATTTTAAATGTCTCTTGTATGTTAAATGTAGGGGAACACTACTGTTGGTCAGAGGGGTTTTTAACAGCTTCTGGTGTTCTGGTTGGGTTGTGCTTGTCTGCTTGGGTTTCTGTGATTTCTACTGGATCTGCTGCTCTCCACAGCTGGGGAACATCCAATCTGCATCTCACAAATCCTCCCCATTTCATTTGTTATTTTCAGCTAATATTTATTTAAATCAAGGGGAAATGAAGTCTCTTTCTGTGGTTTTACTGTTTTGTGAGACATTCAGTTTGACTCCTGCAAGTACTGATGACTTCACTATATCGCTTGTACTTATTAGACGATTTCTGTCATTTAAAACCCACTTTTGATCATTTTCTTCACGGCTCTTGTGACAATACAATTAAATGCTTGTAGGGTTCTTGTTTGTCTGTTGATGCAAATGAACCAAATGGTCAAATTAGAAGTTTTTATTTCAAGGCTAACAGTGTCGGGACTTAGTCTCAGTGTCTTGAAGTTATTTGACAAGGAGGATGTCTTCCAGGCAAGGCCTAACATTTGAGAAACCCAGCTGTCACTCAAAGCTGTGCTTTGGGAAATTACAGGTGAGCTGCAGAATCTGGCAAACTGCAGGCATTACCCAAAAACACAGTCTGACTCATAGAGCCTAATTATGCCATCCCTTTACCGTAGGTTAGTCTTTCCTGTAGTCACAGAGATGGCATTTCCATCATGATTCTATGGGTTTTATATGAGAGCTCTCCTTTTAAGTTAGGGGGGGTGATATCCCTTCAGTGTCCTCAGTTTGGTTATTTTATTTTACTCTGCTGTCTGCGTGTGCGTCTGTGTGTTTCGTGTGTGTGCGTGCAGTCGTGCATGTGTGTATGTGTCTGTGCGTCTATGTGTGTTGTGTGTGTCTGTGTCTGTGTCTGTGTCTGTGTCTGTGTGTGTGCGTGCGTGCATGCGCATGTGTCTGTGTGTACATTTGCATTGGATAAAGTTGCCTGTCCAGCCCTTCATAAGTATGTGTTGGTGCCCAGGCTGAAGAGAGATAATTTGATCTGGGTTGACAGCACTCCAGGACTAGACTGAGGTTGAGTGACAGCTTGTAGATGGCAAAAGAAATCCACAGAACTCCATACCTTGCGTTGTTTGTAATGGACAGCTCCCAATTTTTTTTCTTTTTCTTTTTAAAAATAGTCTTTTTTTTTTCTTTTTTTTTTACATTTTTGCATTTTCATTTTTGTTTTTCATTTGTTTGGTTTTTCAGGTTGCCTTTTTTGTTTTCCATTTGTTTGGTTTTTCAGGTTGCCTTTTAAACATTGGGTCAGCATCTTCACATTTGCTTTATGTCTTCTGTTTGTGTCCATTTTATTTCCACCTGTGTGTGTTTGTGCAAACACTTAAATATTTGATTTTGTTCCCCTTTTTCCTGTGTCATGCAACTGAAATGTGTTGGCATTCATGTCTACTGTGTACTCACCTTTTAATTATTTATGTTTTCTGGGGAGATTGAGATTTATATATAAAATACTGTTCATTGTTATGATGTGCAGTGGCCAGTTAATCAGTTGCTGTTGCCAATGACAACAAAGTGAGTGTAACAGCAATATATTTATAAATTGTTGCTATTTAGTATTTGATTGCCTTATTGAGAAATGGGGGGGGGACCTCATTAGACCTTTTTTTTAGAGATATTCTTTTTTCTTTCCAAGTAATATTTCAATCATTGTTCCTGGGGATGTGTATATAAGAATATAAATATATATATAAAAATATATATTTTCCATTTTAACTGGAGAATATTATTTTGTATTTTATTTAATCTTTTGCTGGCTGCTAGGAAGACTTGATTAAGATCCACAGCAGATTTACTGTACCATGTACTTCATTACGATAGTGAAATGCAGCTGTATTTATTGTGTTAAATCAGAGCTGTTTCTTTGGAAAAGTTGCCTGACTCTAAAGTTGTCAGAGAGTTGTACTGTACATGCAATGTTCTCTATAGCGGGGCGTCCCTACACTTAGCCGTATCTGTGTGTACATGTGTGTGTGTGCGCGTGTTCCAAGCGCTGTGTACCCTCTCTTGGCGAGAGTCTTTTTTCATAAAGGCATAGCATGTTTTTAATATAAATAATGCATATCAGAAATACTTAACTATACATATATATCTGTATATATATATCCATCTATTTCCACATAAAGGTAAATAGATGGCTGTAATCGTGTGTCTGGACTGAACGCATACAGAATAAAACAGTTCCTTGTCTATGAAATATTGTATTTGCTCATGTTTCCGAAGCAACATGCGTCTTTCTGTATTGCTTAATCTCTGTAACTGTAATGTGCAAGCGGGGAATGCTGTCTGTGTGTCTCTCTTGTGCTAGTGTTCCGCCTATGAGGTGAGAAAACATTTCCATTGTCAAGTGCAGGGTTTTTCTTACCGCTGTGTTTGTTTGTTTGTTTGTTTGTTTGTTTGTTTTTGACCAGATCCTACAATTGATTCGCTCTCTATCAACCTTGCACACTGGTTGGTTACCTTTTACAGGTGCTTTTACAAACTGCTCAGCACATTATATAGATTAGGAACTTTCCATGGTGTGGTTAGCCTGTCAGCTAAAGGCACTGCACTCGAATGAAATCGGTGTGCAGCAGTAGTGAATGAACAATCATAAGCAACTTTAAGTTAATTGTGCAAAGCTTGCAGACTAGAGACAAAACATTTGAAGCAATACTAATGAATGGGGGAAAAGTTGGTATCTGTAGAGATGAGGTAACTTTTTATACACAGAAGACATAAACGCAAGTGAATGCCTCAGCATACAGAAATGTGTGCACTTCAGTACAGAAATGCATCAGGGTCCAGGACAACTGATCAGTAGTTTGGACCAAATTGGATTGTGTAAATTGGGATCACAACTAGAGAAGTTTAGACACCCTTGTAGTGTATGTTAGAATATTAAACAAAAATATAGGGAATGTGTCATATCCACTTTTATTAGAATATCATATAATGTCATTGATACATCCACCTTTATGCAAATATATTGTACAATGACATGGTTAAATACATTCTACAATATATGTATATTACATTTAAACTTCTGATGTGACATTTTCCTTATGTTCCTTATATTTTTATTTAATATTTTACCATCTAGATCTTTTTCACAGACATCTTTGAAAAGCTGTTGTGACTTACACAGTTACCTGCCCATATTGTGGCTAAATGTATTACGGGACTTTATTTTTTAAACACTTATATTTTTCTTTATTTGTTGGTCTCATTCAGATTAAGTAGACTAGGCTAGTATTTTATTTTTATGCTAAACTGCCAGTGACAGAAACTGCTCTGATTTTTATTTTTTATTTGCTCTTCATTTTCTTTTCAGCTGTTTTTCTCTGTACAAATTGTGTGGCACCAGCTTACAAATTGGATTTCAAACAAGTACAAGTATAAGTGAGGTTACTGTATTAAAATATCTTTGAAAACTGTAAAATAACCCATAATCTATGTTGACTGGACAGAACTGTTGGGCGCAATGAGAAAAAAGATGCAAATTTCAGACTTATCTCAGAATAAAGTATGTTCAATGTACATGCAAACAAAAGTTAATTGAGGGAAAGTGAATAAAATAATTTATGGAATTAACTGTGTTTGGCTGTTCTATATAGGATTGGTTGGTCAGAAAATGTTTGATCAGAAAATGCGTATTTTTATTGTGGACAGCTATTAATTCAGGGAATCATTACATTTTGTGTTCTTGAATTTTTTTCTTTAATTTTGAGTGTACAACCCAATTTTTAAAAATGAAAGTTGTATTCTAAAGGTTTATCCTGACAAAATAAGCTGTATCTAAATCACCATTTCGTTGTCTTACGATATGAATCAATGTGATGTATAGTATCTGCTATTTGACTTCATGGAAACTGCGTAGACTCCCTGCTTCAGCATGTTTTGAAAGAAGGCCGTGAGCAGCACTTGATCACGTGGAGTGTTGCTCCCTTCTCAATTTTTTTTTCCTAGTGGAAACTCGCTGTATTATAATGGGATTGCGAATTTAAAACAATCCTTTTACACGAACGTCTAATTTAGAGAAAATCACGAGTAGCTACATAGTGTTTAGCGGGTATCCTTATGAATTTTTTTAATATTTTAAAATTAAAGAAAATATAAATAATCTGCCACATGCAGTAGGCGATTATTAGTATACTGCAGTAGCCTAAAATTGATGCAACCTTTTATGCCCATTGTGATACATATGACAGGGTTACTTACTTTCCACCGTGGAGCAGCCCACAGGCTGATTCTGTGAAATTATTTAATTAATCCTCCCATTTGGATCTGCAACAGAAGGCAGCAGTGATTATTTTGTCAGTTTCGTTCGCAAGCAACTAGAACTTAAAGAATTTATGTTGCACCTTTATATCAAATTGCAAAAAATAAATGGATGTAAGAGTATAGGCCACTTTTTATTGTGGTATGTTGTCATGTTACTTTCATAAACAATTAATTAAACCCGTTTTTATATTTTGCGTGGGTTGTTTATGTAACATCGAAAATACTGTTGGTTAAACCCTTTAAAATAAAGTACATTAACGACTGTATAGGAATACGCTTTTCTAATGGAGTTTTACTAACATAAAACCACTCAGTTGGCCATTTGGTATAGCCAGCTACTAACTTGTAACAAAGCGGGGTATGTTCGTGATTGCGTGGTTATATTTAAATTAAATGGCTAATAAAGAGAAGAACTAGGACCACCAACCGCCTTACAATTTCCGATACCTAAGTATGTATTCGTGTTAGCTAACAAACCTATCCGTCCCATAGACTGTATAACTACCCCAGGAAATGTGGGGCGGATAAATAGTTAATGCTCTTTTGTTAACCTAGCTACGCAAATACTCTACTCGGGCTGTTTTGAGTTACTGCAGCTTAATGGACTACACCCACATTCTTAAGTGAAAATTCCGATTTGCCAGTGATCGCAATCTAAATGCGATTTGTCCATTGGCCCTCAATTAAAAAATAATCGCTTCTAATTGGGAGTCATACCTGTCACTCATCTCACGTGCTCTGCCGTTCAGAAGCCGTTTGGTTTCCTGCCGGTTGAAGTGGGAGCGAAGCTGAAACCTTTTGGTTGACAGAAAATACATAGGCAGCGAACCAATTCAGCTATACTCACATTCAAAAACGCATCGTCGAGATGGGTACCCGGGATGACGAGTACGATTATTTATTCAAAGGTGAGAGACGACTTCAAGATTAAGAAAACCTGCGGCTGTGATGAGCTATGCTGATGTGAATCCAAGGAGGAAATCAAACGACCCTTGCTAGCTAGCGAACTAGACGCGACAGCGGCCTGTGAAGCCTTGCTTGTCTTCAACAGACTAGCTTGGTAACATAACAAGAACTGACCTGGTGCCGATAGTAGTTTGTGTTTCAGTAAACCGTTCGCTGTTGTTTTTTTTTACCGAAACATGTTCAGGTTCATAGTTAGTTATAACTATGTTCTTGAACCGAACAGCATGACGTTGGATGCATCTAGTTAATATTAGCTAGCTACTTGGATAGCCTGTATGATTTCCGCTTTTTAAGCTAACGGTATTCCAGGACCAAACACTCGATTGCAGCAATTCACTAAAATTACGTCCAACAGTTAGCTATGTTTATTCAGTTCATAGTCATATAGGAATGCGTTTATGGACTAGTTTCGAAATTATGAATTCGTCAATGCTATAATGTATATTGTTAGGCGATATCATAGCTGATGTTATCCCACTATCGACGTTAATTACGGCGATGTTGTGATTTGCTTGCTAGCTAGCTAGTTAGCCTACAGGTAGCCAGTTAGCAAGAGCAAGCTAGCGTTAGGAAAGTTTGACGTTAGCTTGTGCTAGCTACGGAGCTAGCTAGCAAACTGAACTTAATTCTGCAATAACGGTAATGTAGAGCGTGTTCTTGTTATGACAACGGACATAGTCGTGAACAAAATTGTGCTTATTAATGTGCAGCTTGTTAGCTAGCTGTTTATAGTCTTACTTGGCATTATCACACGGGTTCTGTTAGCAGACTGTTAGCTACGGCTACCTTGCTTGCCAGCCACCCAATAGTCTGATTTATACAGACAGGGATGGCTTAACTTAAAATTCCTTGCCCCGTGGGGGTGAAATTTGTTTAAGCAAAACGTCAGGCACGACGTCTATCTAACAAGCTATGTTAGTCCATGCTATTTGTCGCCCAAAGTAGATGGCTAATGATCATGCTTAATATAGGAGTTGGCTGCCGTTATTTCAAAATAGCTAGCCTATATTGCAAGATAACTAACGTTAGCCCTCAACTGAATTTATTAAGTTAGCTTTCAATGATCAACAGGTTTTCCATCGAAAACAATCGATGATTCACCGAATTATTCTTTAAATCTTTACCAAATGAATTCAACAACAGTTAATTAAACATTTTGCTCCTGGCTAGATAGACCGTTGTTTCAACTTATGAAATGGTTGTAAACACAGTCCTATGTCCGTGTTCCTATTTTGGCTTGTTTGGCTGGCAACGTTGTTGACATGAGTATAGTGTGTTGTAACTGAGGGGATGTAGCTGTACCCGCTAATTTAGCAGTCAGTCCAGAGTTTACTACAGTAGGGAAAGTACTTCTCATGATGGGGCTTTTCCCCCCAAAATAAACGCACAACGTTATATCTAAATGTGTTCAGAGGCCACAGAAAGGTATTCTGTCATTGGGAAACGAAGTTTTACTTTGGCCATTAAACCAATCAGTTTTGCGTAGAAGTATTGCTTTAAATGAACCAATAAGAGTTTACTGTTTGTTGGGTGTTGTCTTGCCTTTTTACTTTGGCCTTGATTTCCGGTGTAATGATTTGCATAGATTTGAGCTGTTCCATATGAAAATGCTGAAGGGTTAGAACTTAAAATCGTGCCTGTTGGTTCTTGGTGCCAGGACCAAAGGTCAAATTTGTCATACCTCTGTTGGGCTGTGCATGACTTACTCAGTTATCAGCTTTTTCAAAGTGCTGAACACTTTACAACATGGTAATGAGAATGCTTTCAGTGTTGCTCATCCAGTGTTGAACTGACAGAGAGATTAAGTTGGGCCTGATGTAGAACAGACAGATATGTTTCCATTAGTGATTTAGAAATGCGTTGACCATGTTGTAATATTAGTGTTAGTCATCAGTAATTAAGTGCTTGACACCTCCTGCTGATGCTTGGGCTATTAAAGCAGGCCAGGAATAAGTCTGCTACTATTAAATTGAGGACATGCTGTTGGATATTTTTAAGCATTCAAATGCATGCGCTTGCCCATTACATGCAAATCAATTGAAGGATAGCAACTGGGCTTTTTTCTACTTTATTAACAGACTACATGTAAACACAAGGATTGGGGGGTTGAAAGAGAGGGCAATTAACATTACATTACATTCATTTAGCAGACGCTTTTATCCAAAGCGACATTAATGTTGCTAAGCTCCGCTGGTTGACTGGTTAAGCCCTTTTATTATGGTGTCCTAGATTTGAGTGTGACACAGTGCTAATCTGGGGGTGTTTGTGCTGGCTTCTGCTCTCGGTGTGTCAGTGCTGAGTGAATGACTAATGATGACATGATGATGAGAGGTGGAATCTAAGCTATTTCTTGACACATTTTCAGACAGGCTCAAACAGGGGTGTCTTCAGTTGGGTTGTGAAAGTGTGGTAGTCCTGTGGCCCCATTTGCTGGGACTCCTGGGTGCTGTTAATGGAAGCCTGCAAGACTACATGTTTCTGACCCTGCCTGTTCACCACAGTGGTGTTGATCGGAGACTCTGGCGTGGGGAAGAGTAACCTGCTGTCCCGATTCACACGGAACGAATTCAACCTGGAAAGCAAGAGCACCATCGGCGTGGAGTTCGCCACCCGCAGCATCCAGGTGGACGGGAAGACTATAAAGGCTCAGATCTGGGACACAGCGGGACAGGAGCGCTACAGAGCCATCACCTCAGCGTGAGTGTGGGCTGCTGGTGCCGGAAGGGAGGAAGTGACATCAGGGGGTGGGCAAAGAGGGCCTGAGAGCGTTCCGGGAAATCACCTCACCTTACCCTAGGAGGAAAAAGGGTCTCAAAATGGCATGGAAACTTTCAGCATGCAGAGGGAACTCAGTGATCATCGGTGTGAATCATTATGCATTCGACAAAGCTGGAGTGTGTGCCACACCCTAAACATTAATTTTAAATTACCTGCAAGCAGCAATTACAGTGCCTAAGTGCAACCAAGACAGTAAATGTTTCACTTCAGAAGTTTCAAAGCCAAACACGTGCTTGAAGAAAAGCAATTTACATTGCAGTTCAGTAGGTCATGAAATGTTAGCTTGGTCAACATTGGCTATCATACCACACAAATGACCTTGGGTAAATTATGAAATGTTGTTTCATGAAAGAGTTACTTGTGGAATGTGTTTAAATGTGAATTAATTCCACAAGAATTTAAACTTCTCTCCAAATGAAACAAGCGAGAGAGAGAGAGAGAGCTAGATTCTGGGGAAAAAAACATTCCACCCCCCCCCCTTTGTTCTCCCTCCAAAGCCCCACCTTCCAAACACATGCATGCTCGCTGCCTGTCATCTGAGTACTTTAGAGAGGATCAGAGCATTGGAAAGTACAGTAGGGAGAGTGAAGCAGAGAGCTGTGCTGGTTGGTTGTTAAGATTTAGTCTCAGTAAAAAGTTATAGTGGCTGATTTCAGAGCAGTCTGAGAGACCAGGTTGTTTTCTTAGAGCTTACAATTTATTGGTATCTGTCGGAATATGAAGGAAATTTAATTTGAGGAACAGGTGTCTAAGGTGTTGCTAAAAATAAATTACAGCTCACAAACAAATAGACCAATTAAAAATAATCTTGTTTGCCCTCATCTTCTGCAGCTTTGTCCTGCAGTTAGCCTAATTTTGTTCTGAGCTGATATCCTAATTTGCATGCTTTTACTATTTCCTTGGTTTCTGCTGCCAATATTATTCTACACAAGAATGTGAATTATATTATTGACCTATTTGGCATTGTTATGTGTATGTGATACATTTTATTACATTATTCTTTCATATATTATTCACACTAGTTATTGGTGTCAACCCCTAGGTTCAAGTTTAAGTTTTATAAGCATTTTGCAATAAATGTAAATAGAATTAACTGTGTTGGCTGTTTTAAACTATAGTGTTACCTGAACATTCTTTGTCGTAGGGATAATATTTGGATGAATTTTGTTGTGGTGGGGGTGAATGAAATGGCGGACAGAGGCTCACTGTATAATTCAGCATGGCTGCCTAACTGCGTGCTGCTGACAATAGTTTTGCTGAGTGTTTTCCTCCCTTCCCTTCGCTAGGTCTGCTCCCTTCCTTCCTTTAGCCTTCTGCAGCATTTGAGTCACGCGCGATTCAGAGAAACTCCTCTGGATTTTTGGCCTTTCAGCTGCATGTTCAGTTCAATTGGCTCTACAAGGCATGTTATTTTATATATAAACCTCTGGAAAACGATGTGATACAGGGCTAGCCAGGGATCATGCACGCCACGTTTGCTCATCAGCGTAGTGGTTCATCAGGGGAAATATATTTAAAATTGTAAAATGTTTACAATTCTTTTATATAATGGCGTGAGAATTGTTCCAGCTAGCAATGCACAGTGGCTACATTCTGCATTGCATTTACATTTGGCGGTGATAAGATATAACACCAAAACAGACATCAGTGGGCTCAACATTACAGGTATTTTCTTTATGCTTCTGCATTTGGGTCCTGGGGCTCCCCATCTCCCTGAAGTCCTTCCCTCTTCCCTCTTAGGAGTTGAATCTTTAGTGTAACTAGCAGGGGGGGTATAGGAATGAATCCTCCAGTGTGTGACCTGTGCTGTTTCTATCAGGTACTACCGGGGGGCGGTGGGGGCCCTCCTGGTGTATGACATCGCCAAGCACCTGACCTATGAGAATGTGGAGCGCTGGCTGAAGGAGCTGCGGGATCACGCCGACAACAACATCGTCATCATGCTGGTGGGCAACAAGAGCGACCTGCGCCACCTGAGGGCAGTGCCCACCGACGAGGCGCGCGCCTTCGCGGGTAAAGCGCCTTACTGGGCACGCTGCGGCTTAACATCAGTCACCAGCACGGCCCGACTGTCTGATTACCTCACGCTCTCTTTCCTTTTCCATCTCCAGAGAAGAATAACCTTTCCTTTATCGAGACCTCAGCGCTGGACTCAACCAACGTAGAAGAGGCTTTCAAAAACATTCTCACAGGTACGGAAGTCATGTGGGAATAATGGACGTGTTTGATTGGTGATGGTCTGCTGAAACTGGAGTGCAGTAATACTGAGACAGTGTTCAGTAGTACTATGTACTCCTCCTAATCTTATGATTAATTCACCATTTTATCTCTGGCTGACATTTCTCAGTGATGTAACCTGATGTTTTTTCCTGCTGTCACTGACCGAGGCGCTTATTTCCGCTGCAGAGATTTACCGCATCGTGTCACAGAAGCAGATCGCTGACCGGTCGGCGCACGATGAGTCTCCAGGCAACAATGTAGTGGACATCAGCGTTCCGCCCACCACTGACGGGCAAAGGGGCAACAAACTGCAGTGTTGCCAGAACCTGTGACCCCTGACCCTCGTCAGGAGCCGACCCCTCCCCTCTTCCCCTCTCGTTCCCTCTCACCATTCATCTTCGCTTTGCTCCCTTGTTGTGCTGCTGCTGCTTTCTCTTCACCCCTCTGTGTTTTCTGTGGAGATTCTTCCTCGTCTATGAAGCTGTAACTTTATGGCAAACATTCCTCTCTGTTCTTTTACTGTACCTTTTATTACTTTTTTCCCAACCTGAACATTTCCTCTCTCTATCTTTTTTTGTTTTGTTTTGTTTTGTTTGAAACTGTGACAAGATTTTACTTAGGCGCTGGGAAGTTGGGCACTGATCATGTGACCCGCTCTTGTGGAAGGGATGGTGAGAGATCAGTCTGACCCGAGCTGCCGGGGGTGCCTGCTCGCATTATCTGGGCTCCCTGTTCTGAGCAGGGCGTGAAATGAGCCAGAGTGGTAGGGATCTGAGTAGAATCAAACATTGGCTGACTTAGACACGCCTGTCAAAAAATTGGCAAATGAATCATCTCGTCAGGATCACAGAGATACCAAAGGAAGGCTGCGTGCCCTGTAGTCAGTCTCATCAGAACAGTAAGCTGTCAAAACGACAAGTGGATGTGACTTTTCTAAAATAGTGTGCACTGTCTTTTATTATGAGTAATAGTCGCTAGATATGCGCCCTTTTACTTTTAATAAGAGTTCCTATTTTCTCTGCAGTCTATTTACAATATCTGGATTTTTACTGCGACAGAAACGGTTGTCCTGTCAATTATATTTCATATGCATCATCTTTAAAATAATGTAAACCACATGCATTGAAAAATGCCTCATGTTAAACCAACAACTAAATAAGATTGTATTGACAAGTTGGCCTTTATAAGAATAGAAATAAGTCTGGTTTTGCATATGGAGAAGCAGTGTCCTAGAAGAAGGGTACAATCTTCTAGGACAATAACTAGTACTATAACTAGTAGAATCAAGAAAACGTCTCTGTCGGGATTGGCAGTGCTGCTTATTTGGGGGAAGACATGACTTTAGCAAAGCTTTTTAAATGCCTTATGTTGTCTCCAACTGGTAGAAATGCCATTTTGGAGTGTTCTTGCAAGTAATTTCCTGTCACACATCCAACAACTTGAAGCTTCACAGTTAAATTCATTTGTTCATTGTCAAATACCAATGAAATTGCACCAAACTGAATTTTTCCTTTGATCGGCAAACAAATGTTTGAACACTATTCATTCTTTAAAGTCCCTGAGCTTCTTACTTAATAATACTAAGTTTCACGCCCTGCAAACACTTGTATATGTAGAAGTTCAGGTTACATTGCAAGATTGTATCTCCTTTATTTTGATCAGCAAATTATGGGGTAGTATATGGTTGCCCCTTGCTCTTTTGCATGTTGATACTCCCTTGTAAAGTATATTAGACTCATGATTTAATATAGCAATTTTACTATGGAAGCAATACCTATCACGTTAATGTATATAACCTCTTTAAAGATAGCTACAGTCTCTTAATTGGTTTACAAGGTCTGAGTTTTTGGCATGATCTTCTGAAGAGACAGCTTGTGGCCTTGTTGAAACATTTCAGAAACCACCAGTATTCTGGTATTTCCTAACAGACAACCTGATCTTGAAATAGACACTCAAGAATGCATAGAAATGCAATGCTTAGAATCTTGTGCAATTCATAGAGAAGCTATGCTTGTACGCAAGAATAATCAAATGTCTTAAATATTCTTTCTGGGTCATATAAAAAAGTATAGTTATGTGGTCCTAAGAACAAAAGCAGTTGAGTATATTCAGCCGATACTGTTAGGCAATTTATTACAGCCTAGATAAAACATTTCTGAATGTGAAACTTTTCCTTTTTGTATGCTTGATAACACCACTTCCTAACAGATCTTTTTTCATGTCAAAGTATTCCTGGCATTCATAGAAAGCTAGTTATGAGAATTAGCCAGACCCTTCACCTGCAGAAATACAGCATTTGAAATGAATACCCTATTAGTTGATTTACAGAAATGAGTTTAATCATTTTGTTTTGAAATGTCCACTTGCAACACTGGAAAATGATTTTTAAGTGTGCTTTCTCATTCACTTCCTGTTTCAGCAGTGGTTTCTATATTTTAAGTGCAATCCACTATGTAAATATATATACATCACTTAATTTGAGCATGGTTAATATGTATGGTGGATAAATAAGTTGCCAAACAATCTCTTGTCCTTGTATTTATTTATATGTGAACATTGTATACATTTTGGTTTTAGTAATGGGGCAGCTACTTCCAGAAATATATTTTCCTACGGTAGGCGGCAGCAAAAATAAACTCACATAAGCTAACATGTTACTGAGGTACGCTAATGTAGAATTTTCTGTATTTATTCTGTAATATTGACCTTTAATATTGACTCTTAAGTCAAACCCCCAACTGAGATAAATGGCCTGGTTGAATCTAAATATACACGAATCTCGCAATCTTAGCTGTGAAAATGATCAGGTAATAATATAGTTGTCTGTCAGATAGTTAAATTGGTATGTGGTGTCTCACGTCATTCATAATGTTTTGGAAAGTACTCTGAATGATGAACCTGCTGCAAAAATATCAAAAAATGTGTCTGGCTTATCCAAAGCTATCACATAAAACTATGTAATATATAATTGATTTAGTTCCAGGGGCAGAGCGAAGGCATGTTTTCCAAATTGTTGTCCCCGTTATATACCGTATCAATTTCTTCGTTGCTGATTGGTTTATCTCGGTCTATCTACATGAGTCTACGTAGAACGAACATTCTTCAACCTCGTTAAGACGTCTGTGCTGTAAATGGTTCATTCTAAAGCCACGAGATACAGAAAAAACGTACGTCGCGCTACAGTTGGGAACGGCGGAAATCTGTTGTCTGATATGTCAGAGAAAGAAGCGAATAAAAATATTGACAGGCGAAGCGGCCCGGTTAAAGCATTATTCGATTCACCACAAGGTTCTCAAATTTCAGTTGGGGACCAGTATGTAAATTACATCGCCAAGAAATGGATATGCAATCCACAACGTTAGCTTGTGAGTATCCAGTTATTTTTTAAAATTCTTACATCGTTAACGTTATCTAGGTATTTGTACTAGCAGAAAGCTAACTAACACCACCAGTGTTACATGATATTTGAATGGCTTTTGTTAGTGACATTGCTAACAGGTAATGTATATACAGTTAACGGTAACTGTTAGTCTATACACAACTTGTCAACGAGAAAACCTTAGTTTACAGTGGGGGGAAAAATTTGATTGCATTTTTAGCTAGCTACATAATGTTGTTCTACTTAGCTAACTGTTTAGCCAGCTTTGTCAATATAGCTTACCGATCCGCAGACGTTGAGCTGACAAACTTATTATACTAATAGCTATATCGCCATTATTAACTAGCTAACGTTGTGTTAGATTCGACTGTTGTTACCTAGCGCTTGCTATTATACATTGGCTAGGTAACTTGTACAGTTAGCCAAGTTAGCTAGCTACCTGGAGACCTAGGTGGTGCACAAAAAGCTTAGACTAAGGTGTTTCATTTTACCAGGCTGGAATTTGTTTTAGTCAGGTCTTATTTTCGTTTGACCTTGTCAAATATTTCTGGCTGTATGCTAGCTAAAACGGTTGCTAGATTAGGTTTGTTTGACTGCCAGCTAGCTAGCGAGATATTATAAGCGAACTTGGTACGTTAGCTATATCGAGACATTTTGTTGTCCTGATATAACGTTATGATAGCAGGACAGATAACGGTAGTAATAAAGGCGAAAGTGACCGCGACGCTGCGGCGAGATAGCAGTGTCACAGCCTTAATTCTAGTTCCTTGTCCGGTTTCGGCGGTGATTTAACTGGTTAACCCAGTGTGGTGGTTCAGTACTTAGCGATAAATGCATTGTTAGTGAAAACATTTGTGGCAATATTAGCTTCATATCCGTCCTATGTATATGTATTATATTTGTCTAGCATCAATGCATGTGTAACGTTAGATAGCTAAAACCTTAGCTGCCCAGAAAACATTCCCAGGCGAGTGGACCCAGCGCTCTGTGATTTGCGCGTGGGGGTGGGGATCAGGGGCACGGGGCCGACCTTTGCCCACCGCACTATATGTAGTGAATTAATTTCTCGTTTGCATTAACCTTTAAATACTCGATTATAAACGACATTTCACTACATTAAGATACGGTATGTGACGGTAACCATTCTATTAATTTGGGCACAATGTACTCTTCACTACAGGGTGTCATTTCCACTACAGGTGACATGCGTGTGGCTAGCATGGTAATGCCCACAGCCCAAATGGGTCCTGTAGAGCTTGAAAAACAAAAATTTCTTAACACAAGAAAGAAAATTTGACTTCATAATGTGGCCAAAATGACCAAGTTGGACTTCCCTGATTAATAAATTGTGCTCTTGTGTTTGCAGGGCATCAGCAATAAGCATAGATGACATGAGGTCACAGACTACATCTCTGTCGAGTCCTAGGCCCCAACTAATTTGAACCAGAATTCCGAGGGAGCTGTGACCACTCCTCTTACGCCGCCTTTACTGGGATAACCATGACAACGGGTCAGTGTTGCCATCTCCCGGGCGCCCTCTGTGACTGTGCCAGCAACTCAGCGCTGTCCAAGACTGTGGAGGAGTCAGACATCCGGCGGGCGCCATACATCACCCAGGTTACAGCCAAAGATGGCCGACTGCTCTCTTCCGTCATCAAGGCCTTGGGCACGCAGAGGTAGCTGCACTCCGGACCTCTGGTTTCAGTCGCTCGGATAGTCAGTCACTATATCATTTTCTTCCACAAGCTCTACTTTACCTGTCTTTCATTTAGGCGTACAGCATCTGGTTGTATTTTCAGTGTTCAGTGCTTCCCTGTGCTTAATGTGTATACATACATATTTACAAAAAAATCACAATTCCCCAAATAATAGGAGGCGGTATTCCTTGTTGGGAAACAGCTTGGTGTATGTGATGGTTTCATACAACATTCTCTCTTCACTGATTGGCTCCTCTCTTCTTTGCTGTGCAAGTGAGGGGCCAATGTGCCGGATCTGCCATGAGGGGGGCAGTGGGGAGGGGCTGCTCTCCCCCTGCGACTGCACGGGCACCTTGGGCACCGTGCACAAGAGCTGCCTGGAGAAGTGGCTGTCCTCCTCCAACACCAGCTACTGTGAGCTCTGCCACACAGAGTTCTCCATCGAGCGCCGCCCCCGGCCTCTAACGGAGGTAACAGAGCGGTTCCTCCGTCTCTACTGCACCCCTCCATCTGCGGCTTCATACCCCGTTTCCTTCAATACAGTAACAAGGGGTGCTGTATATCGCTTGCTTTCATTGTACTGACTAATGTTTGGTTTGGCAATATGAGTTGTTAGGATATGTTCTATTGCCTGCAATTTTAAGAACTGTTTTGACCAGATGAATGTAGGCCCAGCATCTAAAATAATCCTAGGTGGTGTGATCACTTTGATGTGTGTGACTGCAAGGATACATCTCTTCGTCCCTTTTGCAAAGCAAATTGTGTCTGGTCTTTGGACTTATTTGAATAACAAAAAAATCTAAATAAAAAAAGGGTGTGAGCTTTAAAAAGGATCCCTACAGTGGCTAGGCTAACACTTCCATGTTGTTTCCTCGTGATCTAGACAAATACGAAACAAGGATCCCAGTCATTTAAAAGTATTTTAAAATTGGATGTGGACTTGTACTGTCCCTTTTAACAATTACAGAACACTCCTGTTGCTATCCAAGGTGGTTGTAGGCTTGAGTTTGAATAATGGAATATGAAGACATGCTAGGATGGTGGATCATGAAGTGAAACTCCTTCACTTCCAATAATGAAGCATGAGTGAATGTGCTCTGTAAAATGTATTTTATTTTAACAACTGGTTGAACTGTCGTTGGGATTTATGCTTTTGTGGGACAAGTGAAAAGCTTTTCACTTTTTGGTCTGACCGTAACAGCTGGGCCAGCCCTACAAACACGAATGTCTGCAAGTGACTGACTGACTGAGTGATGAAGTTACACCATTGGTCGGCCGAGTTATGAAGTTACACCATTGGTCGGCCAGATCACGTGTGTTAGGTCCAGCCATATACTAGGTTTTAACCTGGTCTTGTTTGTGATAAATCCAAGTGTTCTGTATTTCTTATGGGCGATTGCTCAAAATGGCTGAAGATGCCTCAGGGTAACTACTGAAAAATGCAAGAGTCAAATGCACCCCTTCAGCTGGGGGCTTCTTCCCTAAAACGAGTGTGGGGGGCAGGGTGTGAAAGGACCACCTGCCACCAGCCAGATACTGGTAAAAACATTATTTTGGCGAGTATTCTAGCAGCCAGTTTGGCAGGTAACCAGCCAGGTTGTGATATACTGTAAATGGTATCATGTCCTGGTGGGGCGGAAGCACGGACAATGCATTTGTGAGAGGTCCCAGTTACTGACTGTTCTTCCAGCTGGCTTTATTGTGTGTGTGTGCGTACATGTGTGTGTGTGTGCGTGTGTGCGTGCGCACATTAAAAAGCACACACAGTAACCGTGGCTCCCCTTGTCTCCCCCCTCACAGTGGTTGCGGGACCCGGGCCCGTATAACGAGAGGCGGACGCTCTTCTGCGACATGGTCTGCTTTCTCTTCATAACGCCTCTGGCTGCCATCTCCGGCTGGCTGTGTCTGCGGGGCGCCCACGACCACCTGCTCTTCAACAGCCGGCTGGAGGCCCTGGGCCTCATCGCCCTCACCATCGCCCTCTTCACCATCTTCGTCCTCTGGACTCTGGTAAAGGGCCCTCCCCCCCTGGGCTGCCTGTCCCCTGGGCTGTCTGTGCACGCTCAGTCCTGCATTCGGGCAGTGCCCCAGGCAAAGCGTTCTCTCTCCGTATTTCCCATTATAAAATACTGCGTTACTAGATCACTTTGAGAAGAAGTGCGAGCATCAGCACTGGCTGGGCAAAATCTTCACTGGCACAGTTTTAGATTCAGTCCAAGATTGTGGGGCTCATCCTTGCACTTACTCAGAATTACAGAAATGTACTCCTGCTAGAAGAAAAGTAATGTTCTTTAGCCTTAAAAGTATGCTAAACTTTCTATTAAATTAAGAGAGCTCAAAAGGTCTGTTAGATTCATTATTAATTATTCATGAAATCATTGTTATTATTGCAAGAAGGCAATGTGTTTATTCTGGAAGTGCTCTTGATAAACTCTCACATAGGCTGTGGATTTCACTATTTGTAATATACGGCACCTCTCAAGGTAATAAGGATGATGTAAGGGCATTGGTCTGACTCTTAGCTAAAAGTCAGTGCTCTTTTGTGCAACATTTTAGCTAAGACTTTGTTTGGTCGTAAAAGCTCTCTTAATGGTGTTCTTAGGAGTAAATCTCAGAAGCTTTATATAGTCCCTGAACACTGGGCACTTCCTTTTGTGTCTAATTAATATGTCAGAAAATCCTGAATACATAGGGTTGTTTGTTTGAGACTGTTCAACAGGATGCGTACAGCCTAGATTTTATCATTTTTACGAAACTCCTGCTTTTAAAAAATTATTTTAGGGGTTAATTAATCGCAGTGAGACATATCGCTAACATTGCAAGTGTTAGCTGTATAAAATGGTCAGTAATTGTAAGCACACAGTTGAATTGGAGGTTGCACCTTGCTATTCATGCTGGCTACTGCTGAAGTAATTAATACTGAAAATAAATGAAAATAATGAATGAGCAAGTCCTTATTATGAACAAGTGCAGTCTGTGCGTGTTTCTCTCAGTTATGCACAGTGTATGTCAGCTTGGCTGGAGGAGGCAGGCCTGGCCTGTGTTGCTCGTACGTGAGCCCGTCTAGACTGTGGACATTGCTACTCCTAATTTAAGACTTTCAGCCTTTTGGCAGCAGGGTTTGCTACGCTACATGGTCAGCATCAGGGGATTCAATAAAAAATTCACCAACTGGCCAAATAAAAAAAATGCCCAGCCATTTTCAGCATTTTATCAGCCACATTTACCTTTTGCAGTATAACACTACCAGGTCGGTTACCTGCCAAAGTGGCTGCTAGAGTTGAAAATCTTGCCTGCCACAATCAAACTTTTACCAGCATTTGGCTAGTGATGGGTGTTAATTTCATACGCTGGTTACCGTTCTTTCTGTTCAGTTTATGCAGTGTCTCTGAATCCACCTGCACTGCAATGTCTTTTCATCGAGTGTCTAATCCCCGCCCATGTTCCTCTCTCCTCTCCTAAGGTGTCATTCCGCTACCACTGTCAGCTGTACTCGGAGTGGAGACGAACCAATCAGAAAGTCCGCCTGCTTATTCCCGACGAGGGGGCACACTCCTCCCAGCATTCCTTGCTGTCCAGTAAACAGATGAAAAAGTTGGCTGATGAGACTGTCGTATGAGGGCGGGGGGACCAGAGGATGGGGGGGTGCGTGGCGTTGGTCTGCCCCAAAGTTCCGCTCCGAACTGAAGCAGTTGTGGACGCATTTCTGTTTCGATTTTCCAAGTTTTATAAGCGTCTCGGCACTTATTTTTTTCACCTGTCTTGATTCCTTTCATTTTCAGAGCCTAAAGATGTAGTACATGCAGACTGAGCTGGTGAGCTGAAGGCTTGTCTCTATTCCTGATGCCTCGTATGTTCCTTGCAAAGATTTGGAAGCCATTTGGTGGAGAGAATGGCCTCCTGGGTATTGTAGTAAGAGGACATGGGCCTGGACTGAGCTGCACTTGCATAGAGGATACAGCTACTGTAGCCTAGAGCCAAACATACAGGGATCCAATGGTTAGAAGCTTTGCTGTTTTATTTAAACAGTTTTTTCTGGTAATCCTTCACAGCAAAGTATAGCTGCACATACTCTTTCATGAAGGCATTTCAGCATGGCCCTATCCTGGTCAGAGTTTACCCAGCAGCCCCATTGCAGGGGAACCATTAATGAGCAGTCAGAGTTTTGGTTCCTGTCCTTCTGTGGAAGTATAGAATGGCCTCCTGGGTATTGTAGTAAGAGGAGATAAGCCTGGACTGAGCTGCACATGGAGCTGCATTTGCATAGAGGAAACAGCTGTGGAAGTAGCAGGAAACAGGGTTCAGAAGCAGTGGTGGGTGTGTCCTCTCTGTTCTGCTTCCCACTGATACAGTGGTGGGCGTGTCCTGTGCTGCTTCCTTCTGAGGCTGAGTGGGACGGGCTTTCTGAGAGACCGCTGACTTTAGCAGTGTATGGGTGGCATGTAATTACAAATGACCCTTGTTGTTTTGCCTCTTGGGAGAGCATCAGTAACAGAAATATAGCCAAGGGTGTGTGCAATGAAACACAATGTCCCCACAGAGAGTGTTCTAAAACACTGTTACCAACATGCTCATTTTTGCACTATTTTGTTTTGTTTGATTGAATTGAACATATTTCGTCATCTGTTGATTTTGGTTTCCCTCCTCTCCATATGCTCCCAGTGAAGTGAGAGTGAATGTGGGTGCTGGAGTGCCGGGCTGTGCAATATGGCCATTGGAAAGAACCGTTAGCACCACTTTTGCACTGTAGTGATGGAAGCAGGCTGGCACAAGCGGGAGTTCCCTGTCTTCCGGAGGGGAAGACTGGGACTTTCCAGCAGAAAAAGGGCCACGTCTCCATCGGCTTACCACCCCTTCTGTGTTTTGAGCCTTGACGGAAGCGAGCAGGCCGAGCAGTCGCAGGTCAGCGGGACAGAAGAGCTGCGGTAGAGCAGCCTTACGCCGAGCCGAAGCAGTCAGCCTGCTCTGCAGCTGTGCGGTTCTACATGGCGTTTCATCTGCACCTTCCCACAGTCTTAATTACCTAATGTCTGGGCCCTCCGGCTCTGCTGTCAGCCATAAGACAGCAACGGGCTGCTCTAATTCAAACATACGCTCCACAAGGACACCAGCATTGCCTTTAAACACTGTGTGTAGGTAAAGAGTTTAACCTTTAATCAATAACCGGCTGTCCAGGCTCAGCGTATGTTCACCCAGTGTGTCCCTGTGAATGGAGCGCTTGGCGTTTGAAGCGCACTTTGAGCGGAAGGAGAGGAAGGGAAGTGCGGAGCGTAAAATGGCTGCTCAGAGGATGCCCTTGCCGCGCGACAGTTGCTTTGTCTGGAGGGAAATGCTGAAGAGCTGAGCCAGTCGGAGCGTGTGAGTTTCCATCAGAGTATTTAAACTGAAAGGACGGTCGTCAAAGAATCCACAGGCTGTGAATGCAGCTGTGCCGGAGTCTTCTCTCCTCCACCGTGCGTTTACCGGACATCGATCAGGCTGTGTGCGGAGGCCAGGTCTCACTGCATCTTCCCGATGGGGTTTCATAAGGATAGCCAGGGTTATGACACACAGGTGTATTAATAGAAATGCCCTTGCTCGGTCCGTTCCAGTGCAGGCGCCTTCGTCCTTTTACGGCTCTTCACAGCAGCAGATGAGTTAACGGCTGGCCACACCACCCCAGGGAGATGCCCATTCATAAGGGGAACATGCTAAACTAGCACTTAGCGCTGACCTTCACCGATGCTCAGAGAATCGATTGCTGAATAGGGCTGCAGCAGTGACAGTGCTCTCCTTCAACATGCCTTTTTTTGTTACATGTATTTGGACATTGTTATTCAGTAAGCTCATTTTTGAAAGGAAGGACTTCATGTTTTCTACTCTAGTCTAGTCCAGTATCCAGGGTTGGTTTACACGCAGGATTTGTTTGACCTCAAGGGTTGTTTTTGTTTTTGTTTTTTTCCCAACTTATTGAGTCAGTATTTGTGGGTTGTCCCTTATTTTCTTGGACAAAACTGAAAGTTCACAACTCGCTTTTCTCCAAAACTTACACCGTGCTGGCTTTGAAGGGACTTCAAGAGCGAAATATGACAGCTTTCCGCACTCTTTGGTTTGTGAATTTCCACATTGCAGAGAAGCAGTGGTAATGATGTGGCTAAGGTCCTGTGATTGACAGCAGCTGGAGCCTGTCCATTGGATGGGCTGTAATGAGACTGGACTCACACCCAGCGCAATTGGTGCATTCAGGTGCTCCAGACTCTGCAGAAGGGGTGGTAGAGTGGCGCACACAAAGGAGAAAATGGAAGTGGTCTCAAATGAAGAGCTCTAAAAGTGGGACTAAAATGAAAAAGGATTTTTGTAAATTGACCTTGTTCAGTGACCCATATGTGCTGGCCTTTTTCCCCTAAAATGGTCTGCTGTTCTGTCTGAGATGATGCACAGTATTTTTCTGTCTGGATGAATAAAATTGTTATGCATGCAATGACCCATGAACTGATAAAGAATACTGTACTTTCAATGTAATTTGGTAATAATAACCCTACAAGTGGTGAAATGGCAATAGGAGTCCAGTCAAATCTTAATCCATGCTTAGCATAGTGTGTGGATGAAGTGCCCTAAGCCCCAGTCTGCTGGTACATTATTAAATTTTAATAAAACTAGAAAATATTCCTGTATTTGGTCCTTTTTATCTCATCATAATCACAGGCAAGTGATTGACAAGCATTTTCCTTTTTAAAAAAATGTGTGCTGAAATAAAATACGCAACCTTCGTCACACCGTTTGCACTTCTGCCTGTTGTCGCTGCTCCTGAGTAGGATCTGAGAGATCAGTGACTCAGCTGCCTGGCCTCCCACTTCCCCGGTACAGAGCAGTCATTTGTTTAAACGGTTGTAACCCCTGAATTGGCCTTGTAGGTCAGCGGGTGTTTAGTTACATAAATCAGATGAATGGTAATACTACACTGCATGAGCGAGCCGCTCTGTTTAGGACGGGGAGGTTAAGCCCCCAGCAAGTCTGCCTCTGGGGTGAAGAGCTCTGTCCTGCTCGCGGCAGTATCTCCTTGGTGTGCTTCCAACTGAAATGCTGGTTGCTTTCCAAACACAAGCTATGAATCTTCCTGCGGCGTAGGGTGTTGCAACACTGAAAGCGCGGATCGAGGAGGAAGTGACATTGCGATCGCAACACGGCCCGTACCTCGAACCGTAAAAGAGCTCTTCAATCTTCAGGACGGAAGAGTGAGAACAGCTGCAGAGGAAGTTTCTGCTGCGGGGGACCAGGTTTCGTTTCTTTCCCCTGCTACTCGCCCAGAGGTAGCCTGCGGTGAAGAACTGCCTAACGGCTGAAAGAAGGAAGGCGTTACAGTAATATCACCGCAGGTTACAGCATGCTGTTCTTTCCAAAGAAGCATGCATCATTTTTGGATTCTTTATTTATTAATTAATTCATTCATTCATTTATTTGCTGTTAATATTTCAAAGCATTTTTACAAATGTATAGGGTAATGTAAGTACTTTTGAGATGCTCCTTTGATTCATAATCCTGATTTAAAAGGCATTTAAAAACATTTTTTGTTTTTTTCCTGGTTTCATTTTGATTTGATTATAATAAATTATGTTCTTTTTTGCTGTTCTGAATGTGTATTCCTAAAGAATTCAGGACTGTTTATTTTAAAATAATACACCAACAAACACTTTTTAATTATTATGTTCACTTTAACTCTTTAATTGGGGTGATCTTTAATTTTTATTGTGTACATATATGTTATGGCAAAATTTTAACTATACAAGTGAGCATGTGAAGGACTGTATTTTTTATGTATAATATCATGGGTGTGGTTTATGAGGCAGTGTGAAGAGAAACATATGTCTGTACGGTCTTAACCAGTATGTATGGGTACTTGCAAGCTAGCAAGAAAAAAGCTGCTACAGCTAAAGGAATTTCTTTTGTTCTCTTTGGAACACCATACTTCTTAGAATACATACTTCTAATATCCACTGTACGGAATCATACAAAGACCAACAAAATTACAAACAAAAGGTCATAAAGCGATATTAATTACATGGATCAATTTATACAAGGATGAAAACCCAATATTTGCTTTACTTTTTGAGCTTAGTTGAAAGTTTAAACATTTTTTTCTTAGTAATAATTCATAATATAAAGGTCACTGGAAATGTGCAAAAAAGTTGAACTTTTACCAAGTTTTAATCACATGTTGAACTCTATGGTTGTAGATAGGTCAATGGCTTGGATCGGTATTATTCATCTGTAAGTTTAAGACTATGACACAGATGGGGTTGTTACAGGAAGATGAGTGAATTTCTAAAAATGAGTCTAGTGCCCACTCTTTCTTTGCCCGTTGTCAGCTTGGATGACACTAGAAATTAAATTAAATCCCACCCCCGTAGATATTTTTGTTTGTTTCCTCACAGTCATTGTGGTCACCTGCACCCATTTTGCTGTTCCAGGTGGGTTCAGTGTTACATTTGAGGAATACTAGAATGATATGTCATATGCCCCCCTCTACAGATAGATGTATGATGCTTAGAATATTGGTTTCATCTTTAACCCTTTGCAGAGAAGGTTTTTTGAAATGTGTTTTCAAAATACTACCTTGTGTTCTAGAACTCCATTGCTTTCAACTACCAGTAGTGAATGTTACATGAGCATTAGAATGTTCTGTTAAGAACATGTTAATCACCTATTTGTGATATTACACCTGAAAGGGTTAACTGTAACTGAAACATTGGTGATTTTCATGCTGCTGGTTCTTATGGGTGTGATGGTGAAAGGTGAACGCCACAAACAAACACAACCCCAGCTCCCTGCTTTTCCAACATTGATTTATTTCTGTCCTTAAAAATCTGCCTGCCTGCTTGTTACAGAATGTACACAATGAAAGGAAAGGTGTTGAGTTTGTGTTTTAATGCATTTCATTCCAAAATAAATACGAGTCCTGTGATTCAATATTGAACGTCCATCATTTGGAGGGAAAGTGAGCCGTCAATTCCAGGGACATAAATTTGGCTCGTTACAGAAACTCCACCCCTTTCAGGACTTTATTTTACTCTTAATTGCATAATGGACCCTCCATTTCCTGCATAATCCTGTCACTGAGGATCACCTAATCAACTACAATTTTGCCCCCTGAACGTATCTATTTTTTCTCTACCTTTCCATTAGTGAATAAATACATTATTCTCAAAAGACAAGACTTAAATGCTCTACCATCTACTTCACTGTGCGTGATATCATATTCTTTCAAATATTTGCACTTTAGTTTCCACAGAGTACTGAAGATTCTATACTGTATGCCTCCACACTTTAGTGTACTATATTAAGCTTTAAACAGAAAAGTGAGAAATGGATTCAGGACACATTTAGTTTATGTTGTTAATACGTAACACCTTTTCTACCTGACCAATTAGGCTAATTAAGCTGCAGTATGTCAAACGCCCCCACCCATATCATTGTCAACTGGAAAAGATTTGATGTCTTTCTTTCTATTTTAAATTCATAGCCTGTTTATGACTAAATAAAATATGTCAGATATATAACAGCAACAATCAAGGTCGTTTTTGGCATGATATTGAACTGTTTGTGCACCCCCCCAACCAATGTATAATATTAATGATGAAATGGTACAGTATTTTACATGATTCCGGTTTTTAACTACTGTACTGAGGGTGGTCATATGCATCGCACCACCTGGTGGACTGTACTGGTAACTACATTACTGCAGTATTTCAAGTATCATTGTGAATTCAATAGCTAACTACACTGCCCCTGCACTGCAGGAGCATGGGTGTCCAGTCCATGAACGACAGACAGAGAAAGAGAGGTTGTAAAACTTCATTACATGGCAGAAGGTCACATGAAAGTTAACAAGTAATAAAAAGAAAGTTTTGTATGCAGGTAAGGGGAGCGGCAGCACAATATTCAGGAGCAAAGCAGAAACCAGAGGGCAGGTAGGAGGGGGTTCCTGATGGGGGTCAGGGGTCAGGGGTCACAGGTTCTGGCAACACTGCAGTTTGTTGCCCCTTTGCCCGTCAGTGGTGGGCGGAACGCTGATGTCCACTACATTGTTGCCTGGAGACTCATCGTGCGCCGACCGGTCAGCGATCTGCTTCTGTGACACTATGCGGTAAATCTCTGCAGCGGAAATAAGCGCCTCGGTCAGTGACAGCAGGAATAAACAACAGGTTATTACACACTGACACGAGTCGGCAAAAGATAAGACACAACAAGCGTTCCACATGAAGCCCTAAAATGAACCTAATATGCGTTATAAACCTAATATGACCTAATGCCTTATAACTGAATATGCACAGAATTCACATAGCTTTGTACAATGTATTATTAACAGCAAGCTCCACACATGCTATCGAGCCATTAGTGCTCTGTATTTCTGTAGCAGACACTTAGCAAGTCAGAACTGCAGCATGAATAAACTATTACTGAGATCAGATCTCAGATGCGTCCATTATTCCCACATGACTTCCGTACCTGTGAGAATGTTTTTGAAAGCCTCTTCTACGTTGGTTGAGTCCAGCGCTGAGGTCTCGATAAAGGAAAGGTTATTCTTCTCTGGAGATGGAAAAGGAAAGAGAGCGTGAGGTAATCAGACAGTCGGGCCGTGCTGGTGACTGATGTTAAGCCGCAGCGTGCCCAGTAAGGCGCTTTACCCGCGAAGGCGCGCGCCTCGTCGGTGGGCACTGCCCTCAGGTGGCGCAGGTCGCTCTTGTTGCCCACCAGCATGATGACGATGTTGTTGTCGGCGTGATCCCGCAGCTCCTTCAGCCAGCGCTCCACGTTCTCATAGGTCAGGTGCTTGGCGATGTCATACACCAGTAGGGCCCCCACTGCCCCCCGGTAGTACCTGACAGAAACAGCACAGGTCACACACTGGAGGATTCATTCCTATACCCCCCCTGCTAGTTACACTAAAGATTCAACTCCTGAGAGGGAAGAGGGAAGGACTTCAGGGAGATGGGGAGCCCCAGGCCTCGCAATGCAGTACAACACACAACTTATGTCAAAGGATACACACCTTTATTTACTTATTCATCATCACTGAGCAACATAAGTGTTCCTTGGCAGGAGAGTGAAGCTTTATTAACACCAGATGAGGTGGGGCTAAAGAGGTGGCTTAAACAATTCAGTGGTGATTCCACTCCTTAAGGTCTCCCCGAGGCCTCGCTCTCCCATCCTTATTAGACATACAGTATGCTAGCAATAGCCAAATTTAACGTGTGACGGTTTCAATATTTACAGACAAAATTGAGCTTCCAACTGCTTAACTGCCGAAACCAGTACTGAATTTTTTAAAATGTAGCAACTGGATTTTGTTAAAGTGCTGCCGCTGTTTTGGAGAAAACTTGTTTGTCAAAGGTGGCATTTGAGGACTTCATTCTGGCAGCTGTGCATTGTCCCTAATCACTGTAGCGTGTACATCGGCCGATATGAGGGGTAAAGTCAATAGGATAAGCCACCTGGTTGAGTTTAAGCATTTGAATCTTAGATATTGTGCAGCACAACTCCCATGAACATTCTTGTGGGAATTTTAACATTCTCATGTATAAATTCCCACAATTGTATATATTATTGTGGATTTAAATCTATGTGATGGCTGTTTATCCATACCTAGTTACATACTCATTTCACACCGAGTCTCTGGAACTTAAAAAAAAAAAATACATTTCAACATGAGGTAAATAGTGCAGATTTTTAAAAACCAACCCTAATGAAGTCATTCTCTGCATCCCGAAAGATTGCACACCATTTTGAGACCCTTTTTCCTCCTAGGGTAAGGTGAGGTGATTTCCCGGAACGCTCTTAGGCCCTCTTTGCCCTCCCCCTGATGTCACTTCCTCCCTTCCTGCCCCAGCTGCCCGCACTCACGCTGAAGTGATGGCTCTGTAGCGCTCCTGTCCCGCTGTGTCCCAGATCTGAGCCTTTATCGTCTTCCCGTCCACCTGGATGCTGCGGGTGGCGAACTCCACACCGATGGTGCTCTTGCTTTCCAGGTTGAATTCGTTCCGTGTGAATCGGGACAGCAGGTTACTCTTCCCCACACCAGAGTCTCCAATCAGCACCACTGTCATGATCACACATAGTTAAGATGTACAGGTACATGCACTGAAATCTTATTACTTTACCCTACCTCAATTATTATTCAGTTAGGCATCAATTTCTTAACACATTGTGGCTTATTACGGTTTCAAAATTGCGGATGGAATGGAGCACAAAAGTAATTTTCAACACACTGAAAGAACATTCAGAGCAACAAAAAAAAGTATTGTGGATTTCCAGGTCAAATACTTTACTTTCTTATATACATGCACGTTCATAATCGGAATATATTGTAGACTTAGTCCTTAAACAGAAAGAATGCGATAAAGCTACTTCATTCCAAAATAGGTATGTGCACATAAATGAGCATGGATATTCTGGCAAGTGCGGCGCAATAAAAGTGAGGCTGCAGGGACGGAAAATGTTATTGTCCTGTCCCGTCAGAGGAAATATAGCCGAACTTTGTCCCCCTGGATACGCTGCAGGAAGCTGATAACCTGTACAATTGGAAATCTGAGTCGACGGTTTTGGGCCTCTTTCCCTTTCTGTTGCCACAGTGATATCAAAGTGGCAAGACCGGATACCGGTTGATTTTGCCGTTATGCGTCACTATGCAATGGAAGTTTAGGAAAAGAGGCCCGATACAGCAGCAATTTCATATAAAACGATTTAATTGTTTAAGATAACATGATGACAAACATCTAATGAATTATGACGCACTCTGGTTGGTGGTAGAACGCGTTGGTTTACGAGCAGTGATTGTTATAGCAAATATTATTTAGATTAATTCCATGTTACAGAAGCAAATTATATGATAGATATACTGCTTTTATGTGTAGCATCGAAACCACAATAAGCCATTGCCTATAATTCCTGTCACACATTGTGCATTGATAAAACGCTAGCTTACTGTTGTCAACTAAAAGAAAGTAACAAAACGTTCATCTAAATGTAAAAATACGTCATAATTTGACAGTACAAAACTGCTGAAAGCACTAATTTACAATACAACTACAGCTTATCATATTTTACATAGCCAAAAATAGAACAGTTGTCTTTGGATGAATCTGTTTGACATTATATATCTAATCCAAAACACGTGCAGATTTTGTTTCTGCTGGCTTGATACTGGCTAGATTCCCACAGTTGCGGATGTTAAAATCATATATAACAGTTCCTTGAAGAAGCATATTTTCTATTAGTTAGCTTGATAGCTAGTAATGCAACACTGAAACATGGCTGGCTAGCTATAAGTGTATTATAAAATATGCGACAAAAAGAAACGACAGCACACAGACTGGATGCCAACAACATGTATGAGAATATTTCTTACTAATCGGAATCATGAAGCGAGATACGCATTAAGCAATACAATGCAAGAAAACTCATTTCTAGCTAGCTAAATACGTAGAATCGTCGATAGCTAGCGCTACTTTACCTTTGAACAAGAAATCGTACTCATCATCTCTGTTCCCCATGGTTTGTATAAGAAAACCGCCCTAAACGACAAACCGCTAAAAACGAAGCCCACTTTATTTTGTATTTCTGATCTCGCCAGCGGAGTCCTGCCGCAAGTCTTTTTTTCTACCAATGTGAGAGACAATGCGCTAGCTGTCACACAGATCCGACCGCAGGAAGAAGGGATCTTCCTGACTCTGCAGAAGGGGAGGAGTCCCTTGCGCTCCCATACCATGCACACGATGGTGCTAATGGCATTCCGTTACAGTAAATTCGATGGATATAGTGGATAAGAGATTATGCTTATTTTTTTGGTACATGGAATTCGAAATTTCCGAAAGATAATCAGACATCTGTATTCAACGGGCCAACGTTAGCACGACAGTCCGAATTGTGGAGGAGTACGTCATTATTTGTCGATTTTGCTTCATATTCTAGCCAAGTAGACTAACGACGTTAAACGACAAACGGAATAATTAGCTAGCTAACTGCAGTTGATCCGTAACAGACACACTGAATTAGTAAGCTTTCTACCCAACCTGGAAGGTACTTGGTAACGCCAGTGGGATGTCAGAAAACCAACTTGTGAACGTCTACATAATAAATTCTCAATAATTAAATAGCGGGTCTAGTCTAAGTAACGTTAGCTAGACTAACGTTATTAGAAAGGTAGCGAGGCGGTAAAGATGACAAATGCAGCTAATAAGTCAGAATGTTACTGAAATAGCTAAACAGAGTGTAGTTGCTACCTATTATTGTTGTTATTACATTTGCTATGTTATAATAAGCAGGTCACTTGGCTGAAATCATATAGACCGTAGAAAAGGGCTCAAATCGGCTCAAATGCACCACCATTCAGTGGACGAACGTGACGCTGGTTCGTGTTGTCATGGTAACGGTTTCACATAGCTCTATTGTTAGGGATGGGGGTTACTTTCTCCAAAACTGTTTCGCTTAAATCAACATACGAACTGGTAGAATTACATAGAACTACTTGCTCACTTATTAGTCTGTTTATATATCGAACAGCTCTACCAATATTTATTTCTGCAATCAGCTTCTACCTTTTCTTAGTTAGCTAGCCAGGTGGCGTCAGAAAAAATCCCAGCATTCTCCGCGTCGATAAAAGCCCAAAGGCTTCCTGCCCGCCATTTCACTTTTGGGTAGCTAGTTAGCAAGCGGCTTCGTTTGTGGTAGTTTTCCTTGTGAACGATTATATCTCTCGTCGTTGAATTAAAAAGCAAATAATAAACATCAATAGTTTAATTTATATTAAAACATTTGTTTATTAAGACAATTAGAAACTGAACGTTAACAAGCGACTACATTTTTAATTGAAGAACGTAACTAAATAGAAGCTGCGCCAAAATGTCGACTGATGGCGTTGACAAACCAGGCCTGGGGTAAGTTTCTCGTGTTCATTGTTTGCCGAATAGCTTGTTACCTTGGGTACGTGTTTTGCTGCGATTGTGATAAAATTCACTTTAGTCAGCTGTTTATATGGCTAAATTACTAACGTTGGCTAATATAGTCGTCCATATCATGTAAAATGGTCGGTTAACGTTAACTTGACTGTTTGTACTGCGTAGATGCCGATTTGGATGTTTGCTAGCTAGATGCGACTGCTGTTAGCTAACGTTAGCTACCGCTGAGGTTGTATGGGGTTTCTTTAAGTCGCCAGCTAAATCGGCAAACGTTATTCTCCTGGTTGTGTAGCAGACCCTAGTTACTGCATGGGGTGGTTAGAACGTCAGCTAAGGTATTTTGCTAGTTAATTAGCTGGTCTAACATTACGGGCTGCTGTGTTGATACAAATATAATATTAATTATAGTAGACTACTAATCTTGTGTAAAATGTGTGCAACCATGTACCGCCTGGCTATCCAACCAAAGGTGACCACATTATTGGGATTTGTTGCTTTGAACAATGGACGTACCTTGTGTTAGCAAGGCTACACTGAGGTAGTCGCATGGTGGATTGGGTCGTCGTAACCCTGACCCATTTTTTTTTGGAGGGAGGGGTCATGTGAGGTTGCTAATGTAATGGGGCGGAGCCGAGTGGCTCCTTTGCGAATGTTGAAACCGCCTTGTGAATCTTTATGCAATCGAGGATTACCTGTTTATTATTCTCCATTTTATTTAAAGCGAAGTGAACGGCAAGCCCACACACCAAAGCAGGAAGGAGCGGCCCCAGAAGCGCGGAGGCGGTCGCTTTGAGCCCTATGGCAACCCATCCAAACGATATCGTGTGTTTGTCAGCAACATACCTTTTGATGTGAAATGGCAAGCTCTCAAGGACCTGATGAAAGAAAAAGGTAACACATTTGAGCCAGCTGGGGGTGACTGCACTTATGTTCAGGAATCATTTGGGAGTTTTTAACTTCCTAATGATATTTTGGGGACCCATCCCACTATATCTATTTATTCCCTTCAATTATTTCTAGGTAGATGCCCCTGGTGTAAAGTGAATATGGGTTTTGACATTGTACTGTGAATCCTCTTTAGAAGGATTTTTTACTGTAATTTGTCTTCCTTACTTTCTTTAGTAGCAAGTTTTCTGGCTGTACTCCTCACACAGAGTTGTGTGACTGTGGTTATCTATACCTAATGTATAGATGGGTCAACTAATACCTTGAACTGATGTTGAAAATGTGATTGCGGTTCTTCGTGTTTATCGTTCACACTTTTGCCCTGTTGCATTTTGATTGTGGTGTTTTGGGTTCATGGAGGGTTCATTTTGGCGGTGAAGATTTTTTTAAAATCGGGAATATGGCCTTGAGTGTCATTGCCTCCAGGTGTCACACCAGTAATTTATTGGGGTGACATTCATGCCTCATGATTGAGATGTGCCCGTTTACACGGTGTAGAAAAAATGCGTATTTCATGTGGTGGCTGGCCCTAAGTACAAGTTGGTCTGTCTGCAGTGCTGCCTAACACAATATTGAGCAGCACGTTTAGCGTTGTAATGCACTGCTAATTTAATGTAAACACATTGCCCAAGTTGTGCATCTATACTTGCTGCACTTGTAGTGCGCCTGTCTGTTGTAAAATGAAATGTCAGCGACACTGCTGGTCACAATGCAACAGCTTTGATTTTGAAATGGTGCATTGGCTTGTTTGCTCTCGACAGTGATACTTTGCACATTGCAAAAGAAATTCTCCAAAGATTTTGGAGGAATTTGTTGTATAGTGCACTGTGCAGCATTTGTATGAATTCTGTAGTATTAAATTGCATTCTCTTTTTTAGGTTGGGCACAGCATACGTTTACTGATGTCTCAGCAGAAACGTGCCTCATGACTTACATTTTGTGGTGCTGGGTATTTCTTTGGGTGCAGGTCTACAAAGTAAAGCTGCCTCTTATTCTTGTCCTTGTTTTAGCTTTGGAATTGTCCGTCTAGCTCACTGCAGGATTGTTTGCGGTTGGCTAAGGTTGACCCTGCATTAATGTTTCAAAGTAAATCGAGAATTAGTAGGCCCATGATTGATGGCTTTGCATTCATCGGCCACTTTAAACAGACTTTAAAATTACTTCAGAACTGAATAAACATTGGCTGAAGTGGTGCAGTGATCTCTTAAGTTGCTGCTTGTTTCGTATTAAGCTGTGAATCGAAGAAAGGTTGTTCATTTGATCTCGTTGAACATGTTGTAGTTTTGGGTTGTAATTGGGTTGATTGTAGCATACATGCCATGGTTCCTAGAACCATGAACTTGTCCTTTGGGCTGGCCTATGGAAGGGGATTCAGTCCACTGAAGACTTGGTCTGCAGTTTTTCCTTAATTGCACTTGATCATGGCATTAACAAGGTCCAATTCCACAAGGACAGGTGAAGAAGGCAAAGATGTAAGCTTTCTTCTTGTAGACCTGTACTAGCATTGTGTGGCTGAGGGGCTGTAGGCAGCCCTGGGCTTGCTGGTCGAGGCTATGGCCACACCTGGCCGTATATGTGTGTTCTAAACCCCATTGTTTTCTTGGCTTTTCTCCCTTGGTCTGTGTCGTCTGGAATCTGATTTGTAGTGGGTGAGGTAACTTACGTGGAACACTTAACGGACGCGGAAGGCAAATCGAGGGTAAGTGCAAGAGACGAATCCTTGTTCGACGCTTGAGTTTCCTTTTCTCCCAGCTTGACGTTTTTTTCAAACCTATTGATCATGGAACAGTTCATGGGTGTAGCTCCAGAAGGCATCGTTCATACCGTATTTGGCACCGTGAAGTACGGTAGTGATAGATGAGGGGGCGGTGGTATCTTTTTGGACCGCGGAGTCAATTTGGTTTTGAACAGCGCGTCACAAATGACTTGCAGTTAGCAGAGGTCCCATTTCATTGTTGGCCTTTCGTCTGGAACTTGGACTCTGAAGTGGGTACAATCCTCCAGACATGGTGGTTCAGTGGTTTTTTTTATTTTTTTAAAGCTGGCTTTAAAATCGTTGATGTTGTACAGGTGCACGTTTCCAATTCAACTACTGTGCCTGTATCTACTATGTAATAAATATTCAGATGTGTGTTCTCGTGGGAAGCTGATTCGGGTCGGTATGTAATTCGTTCCTTATGCTCGTTGTAGTATTGTGGCATTAGGCAAGTCTGGGTACTTGCTGTGGTTTATCCATTGTTATTGCTGATCTCCAGTTTGATAGTCCTTTGGAAAATGTACTTGTGGTTCTTAAATAAGTGTAGACAACCTAGATGGAATAAATTAAAGCTTATGATACATCTGTTCTATACCTAATGTGTAAATTATAACTAATGCTTTCTAAGATTTAATCAACCTGTTTTAATCTGTAACTGCTGTTTTGTCTTCCATTGCCCCGGAATGGTGTCTTCAATGAATGAAGGGTTGTGCGTAAGTATCCCTTTACTCTACTCAGCTTGAATTAAATTTTTGATTTCTCAGGATAAGCATGGTGTGTAACAAAGCGCTTCCTGTGACCGTTCTGCAGGGTTGTTGAGTTTAGGACTGAAGAGCTGATGAAGGCTGCTGTGGAGAAGGTCAATAAGCACAACCTCAATGGGAGGCCTCTTAAAGTGAAAGAGGTAGGTGGCCTAGTCATATTTATGCTCAGGCATCTTCAACCTGTTTTATGTAGGAATTATCCTGCTGCGTACAATCAGTGGCTGTAAGTTCTGTCTCTATTGATACACATGTCTCTGAGAAATCTTTAACTCCTGCCATAAATGTAGAGCTGCCCTGGAGATCTACGGTCCTACAGATTTATATTTTGACATCTGTTTCCAGGGTTTTCTCTAGGTTTTCAGAGGGCTTAAGTGCTCAACTACATTTTGGAACATTTTTTTAAATATGAAAAACACTTTGACCTGCAGTTTTCATCAGAAAAAGGACATAAGCCTAACTTTGTTTAGCTACCAAGCCACATTAGATACTAAGGTTAGTTCAGTCGAGGTATCTTTATGTAACGTCAACTAAGTGGCTTCGCTGGCTAACGTAACTTAATTCAGTAGATGAACATCTATGTAAGTTAGCTAGGTTAGCTATTTCTTTATTTGTAAAATAGGCTACATTATCTTCTCTGCTATCGCTATTGTTAACATCCAGAAGAATTACTCCCTAACAAAGAAACTTTATACTTAATTTATTCTTTGTTGAGGCTTACCTTATCGATGGCTTGCAACTTGCTCATCCGAGTCGATGGTTGTAACTACCATCCCGAGTTGACGATACAGAGAAATATCCAATCACCTGTTTGATTAGCTTGGCAATGAGCATCTGTCACACACCAATCGCACTGCTTAAGGCGCTCTGCAAAAACACTTAGGCACTGCGCCTATGCCTTTCTATGGTGGGGAAAACCCTGCCTGTTTCTACTAATTAGCGGCTCAAGATCTCTTGCTGTTGGCTGAGTTGTGCTTTGTTAGGGTTGGTGTGTGGATCTCCAGTGTTGACCAATCCTGTGTTGGTGGCAGGCTCACTGATCTGCAGATTGTAGTTTTCTGTTCTGTGGATGGTGCTCTTATTTCTTCTCTCCCTCCTACCTGCAGGACCCGGATGGAGAGTTTGCTCGGCGTGCTGCCCAGCGGGCGCAGGGAGGCGGGGGGCCCCCTGGCGGGATGGCCATGGGAATGGGCATGGGCCCGGGCCCCGGTGCCCCTCCTCCCCCCATGGTCAACATTCCCCCCAGCCTCATGGACAACCCCAACATCCCCAGCGAGATCATCCACGGCCTTCAAGCTGGCAAGATTGGGAGCACGGTTTTTGTTGCCAATGTACGACAATGTGTACTTAATGACATTGCTATGCATTTAGGGTTTTTTTTTTTTTTTTTCCAGATTTTGAAATGGGTTCCCTTCAGTAGGTGGCAGTTGCTTGTAATTTTAAAACTTCTCATCTGTCTGGATTTGGGGCAGTGTTTTTGTTTACAGATAATAATTTTGGTCATTGTGGAACAGCCTAAATGTGCTCAGATGAATGTGCAAATATTTAGTTGGCAGTGGTCTTCTGATTGTACAAATGGTACATGGGCTTAGTCCTCTGGCAGTTCATTTGCATCTTTTATCCCCAGAGCAGTTTCATTTTTGTATGAGGGAAAAAGTGGAGAGTAGTTTGGCTTTTTGTTGTGTGTGCATTAACATGAGTAACATGAGCCCAACTGTGTTGTCAATTGATGTGGAATTTCTTGATTACAGCTGGACTACAAGGTTGGTTGGAAGAAGCTGAAGGAGGTTTTCAGCATGGCTGGTGTTGTACTGCGTGCTGAATTACTGGAGGACAAGGATGGAAAAAGCAGGGGAATGGCCACAGTGACCTTTGACCTGCCCATTGAAGCTGTGCAAGCAGTCTGTATCCTTTTATCATGTCTGTCATGCTGGTGGAGTATTGTCCATCAAATCTTCCATTCAGCTGCATTGATTTTGATTAATTGAAAGCTTTCTTCCAATGAATTTTCCTTAATGATGGCTTAGCTATGTTCAACGGTCAGCTCCTGTTTAACAGGGTCATGCATGTTAAACTGGTAAGTAGCTCCTGCTTGACCATAAGATTTATCCTCTCATTTCTTGGTGGATTTTTCAATGATTTAAGACTTGCCTGCTTCCTGACAGGATGAAAAATCTGCACCAAAAGAAGACTTTGGGCCCCCTGAGGGACCTTCTTCTCTCCCCCGTAAGTTTAAAAAAAAAAATTATTTTATTTTTTTTCTTCCTTCTGTCGAATGAATAGTTTGCGTGCGCAGTAAGTCTGCACACTTGGCCGTGGTCTTCATAAAATCTTTTTAACGGCCGCATCTTTTGTCCTAGGTGGTTTAAGTGGCATTGGGCTCGGACTGGGACCTGGTGGCCAGCCCATTGATAGGCACCAGATAAACAGAGGTGGCAGTGGTGCTGGAGGAATGGGCAACATGGGGCCTGGAGGTGAGGAACTTGGCTTTTGAGTTTCTTAGGCAATGCACATGAATTGGTTTGCCAGTGCAGTTTTGACACAAGTGTCTTTTCTTGCAGGAATGGATGGTATGGGCTTTGGTGGCATGGGCAGAATGGGGGGAGGTATGTGTTCAAATGGAAAACTAAATACAATACTGTAAAGCAGGAGTGGTCAGCCTCCATGTAAACTTACTTTTGTACCCACCGAATCCTTTTTGGTTTTTGCAGGGATGGATAATTATCGTGGTGGAATGAACAACATGGACCACTTTGGACCCTCAGGAATGGGCAGGATGAATGGTAAGTCCCAGAACATCTGAAGACCTGTCCCCCCCTTTCTCCACTTAGGACCTGTACTGTCTCCCGTTCTCTGTACGAATACATGAAACTTGTTTATTGTCAGATGTGGACCGTGGAATTGGTGGTGGCTTTGACCGTGAATTTGGCCGGAATGACATGGGCATGCAACGACGTAGTTTTGGGGACTCAAGTGAAAGGGGAATAGGTTTGTATTTTGTACTATATTAGGATTGAGTTCATTCACTGTGTCCCTGCTGCTTTTACCAATCCTTTGTGCATATCTTTCTCTCTCTCTCTCTCTCTCACACACACACTCACTTGCCCACGCTCGCACATTCATAAACCCCCCTGGTTTGTTTTGCAGGTAGCTCAATGGGCATGGATCGAATGAGCTCCAGCATGGATGGCATGGGCTCCGGTGTAGGCCGCATGTCAGGAATGGACCGCATGGGGATGGACCGGATGGACCACATGTCTGACCTGGACAGGATGGGTCCTGGCTATGACCGTATGGGGTCTGGGCTGGACAGGCTGGGGCCCAGTGTCGACCGCCTGGGAACCAGCCTGGACCGCATGACCCCCAACGTCGACCGGCTTGGCCAAGCCAGCTTCGACCGCCTGGGCCCATCCAGTTTGGACCGCATGAGCGCCGGGATGGACTTCATGTCCCCGATGGGCATGGACAGGATGGGCTCGGGCCTGGACCGAATGGGCTCCAACTTCAACCGCGCCGGGTCCGCTGGCATCGACCGCTTCCCCAGCGCCGGGATGGACCGCATGGGCTCCACCATGGACCGCATGGGCCCCTCGATGGACCGCATGGGCCCTGCCCGTGTGGGGGGCCAGTTCGACAGGCCTGCTGAGATGGAGCGTGGAAACTTTGGGAGCCCCTTTGGTGGAGCAGGAGCAGGTGGGCCAGGGGCAGGTGCCAATCCCAGGAAAGGCTGCCAGATCTTTGTCAGAAATGTGAGTACAAGTTAATTTGAGCCCCCAATATAATGCTAGATTTTTTGATAAGAATACGGGGGAGTCGCACAAACATACTCATTTTGCTATACAACTTAAGTTTATCAATGTGCCTTAAACTTGATGTCTTCCTTGCAAAGTACATAGTTTAAACAAAATCTTTTGCATCCTGTGGAGTAATGTGTGTCTTTCTCTCTTTGCTTTGTAGCTCCCCTTTGATTTCACCTGGCAGATGCTGAAGGATACCTTCAACTCCTGTGGTAAGAACATTTATCCATGAAATCTTGCGTTTCTGAATGTTAGTTTGCCTTCTGTACGCAGGGTTACAGCATGGCTGCGCTGTAGGATATTTTTAATGCCTTTATTTCTCTTTGCAGGCATTGTCCAGTATGCTGATGTCAAAATGGAGAATGGCAAGTCAAAGGGCTGCGGTGTGGTCCGTTTTGAGAACCCAGAGACCGCCGAGAGGGCCTGCCGGACCATGAACGGCTACAGGTTGAATGGGAGAGAGATCGACGTCAGGATCGACAGAAATGCCTAATCCCCTTCATGACAGAAATTCCTGTTGTCTTCCCCATACCATCTGTTCCCATGTTTTTTTAGGCATTTGAGTTTTGCAAGGAATATGTACTTTTTGTTTTTGCTTGCTCGAGTTTTTAGTGACCAAATCTTATTTTACTTTTCTTTTTTTTCTTTTTTTAAACCTCAACACTTTGAATTAATTTCATTGCCTTTCCTATGTAAGGTGTTTTGATAATAAATACCAGTGTATGAAGTCTTCTGTCTTGGGCCATTCTTTTGAATTCTTTTCAATTTTATTGGTTAGGCATGCTCAAACAGACATAAACCCTCATACACATTGAGGCCAAAAGTCACATTTGGCTTTTACTTTCCGCCAGGATATGAATCCCCTCAAAACATAATTACAGAAGCTTCAAATGATACCAGTGTATCCAATGATAGCATTTCATGTTTTGCGGAGTAATTGTTTTGGGAAAGCTCGGCAATGTCATTAAAGTTTCTCTGTATTTGCACCATGTTTATCCAGCTCGTCACGACGTACAAGCACATTTCTTTTCAAATTTGACGTGATAAATATGAGTATTTTAAGGTAATATTAATGCACGATTTATGTATTTTGCGAGCTGCGAATGTTATCACTCATGTGACTAGCACATCAGTGTGACAATTGTTAGCGATTATGATAGTTGTGCAATTTGTTATCGCTGACTAGTTGGACAGCAAAGCATTTGTAAAAGTTATGTAATTCACCCTTTCAAACCCGAATAAAGTTGCCATAAAAACATACGCAAAGGGTAGGTTAAATCGTATCAGTCCAAAAAACGCACACGACAGTGCCCACGTCTACATAGAAAACTAGGGGTTTCGGTCCGCCCTGTGATTACGTCAGAAGGTCACATGGGAAAAAGGTCACTGCCTGCATTTGTGTCCAAGATGGCGGCCTCCTTGTGTCAGTGTTATCAGGTGAGATTTCGTCAGAATTCGCACTTTGTCACGTTATGTCTTTAATTCCTGATCTTTCGTCCACAATTTCAATAAAGCGCAAGGGATATTAATGTGGTAGTTTAGCGATTACCAAATTGAAAGGCTGTTTATAACATTAGAAATGCGATGTAGCTGGCAAGCTAATTGCCAAGCAATGCTTATCTGATCTGATATTGTAAACTTGCCGGTCTGTCTCGGCCGTAATTTGGGATGTTATGCTGTTTTATTGTTTATTAAGAAAACCAATTCAAGGCTAACCCCTAGACTATTTCCATAGTTTTCGATACATTTCTCGATAGTGAGTTATGAACAAATTCGAATTGCTAGCTAGCTAGTTGGCTAATGTTAGCCGTCTGTCTACATCCCATTCAGTGATGGCCATACGTATCGATCACACTGCTTATGTAATTTAAACTAGAACATGACCTGGGCGAGTAAGTAAAAAGTCTGAAGATTAACCCTCACATCAATGTGAGTAAATAATGTAACGTTACATGTGTTTTCAACGAAAAGTAATGTATTAAAAGCTTGAAAATTACTTTTACTTATTGTGGTTGTCTGTCGGTCTCTGGCCGACCTTTTCAAAAATACAACTTTCTATAGAAACAAGCTATTTCAGCCTACCTAAGACTAGATAGTTCTTCTTTAGCATGTACATTGGAAACAATTTATCAATTCATTTAGAGGTCCAGTGAATACACGGGCCAGAGAACTCGTGTCGGCTAATTTAATTGAGAATTGTGGATTACAGCAGCACCATATTCTAACATAACATAGAATATTTTCTGTTTGAAGTAGGTCGAATGTAATAACATGTCGAGATTGAATTTTAGTTGTACTTAGTCACATGAATGTAAGTGGACAAGCGGTAAATGATCCAAATAAAAAGCAACAATGCTGTGTAGCATTTTTATATGTGATATTTTATTAATACAAGTTAATTTACACAAGACTTTTATGTTAAATGTTTTCAGATTGACTGTATTCTGCATGACATATGACTGTGTATTGCTTTTCCCAGCTTTGTGTCAGAAGGAGCTGTATACTCTTGTCCACCTGTTCTTATGCCTCCACACACAGAAGTCATGCCTACAGGATATGTGGGTCCTTCACAATCCCCTCACAGGTAACAGTACCCTTCTCATGTTTTTTACAAAAGATTTATGTCTTTATGATTATAACTGCCTTTCTGCATGTACTACGGGAGGGTGTTTAAGAGCGTCTCTATGAGGTTCATTATTTACTACTTGTGTCAAACCAGTCTTCATAAATGTGTGTTATGGGTGAGATATTAAACCTTACACAGCCTATGGCTGTGGTAAATAAAACATTTTAGACAGGAACCTATTTGATGCTCGAAAGTTGGTATGCTTTCTCAGGTACGGTATGCATCAGGTGGTGGAGGAGGTCGCAAGGGCTTTTTTGGGGAGTTCTTGGACACCCTTAAACAGGAGCTTAGCAAGAACAAGGAGATGAAGGAGAACATCCAGAAGTTCCGTGAGGAGGCGAAGAAGCTGGAAGAATCTGAAGCGCTCAAGCAGGCCAGGAGGAAATATGTAAGTGATGGTTGACTCTCGTTCTTAAGACACAAACTGAAATGAGAGCAGTTACACTGTGCTCTCACGGATCGCGGCCACCATTCTGTTAGACTCCTTTAAAAAACCCAGAAATATGGTGACAAATTCTTATTCTCCCATCGTATTTAATGTTCATCTTAACAAATGCATTTCAGAACAGGAAGGAATAATAAAGCTCTGGGCTGTTTATAATTTAACAGGTTTTCAGGTGTTCTGGGGTAAAATGTCTTGGCACCACCTAAAATTTGTCATTAGTATTGTTGCAAATAACATGCAATTGTATATGAGCATAAACCATATTGTCATTCTATTAGGCATTAGCATATCTTCATGAATATGCCTTGTCTCATAAGAGATGGCAACTGATGTCAGTGGCTTTTCTGAGTATGTCTCTCTCCCTCGTTCCTCTGATGCTCATAGAAAACTATAGAGTCTGAGACTGTGAAAACCTCAGAGGTGCTGAAGAAGAAGCTGGGGACGTTCTCGGAGTCTGTGAAAGAGGTGAGCCCTACCGACGCTAATGTCACGTTGCAGTGCCACCGCTCTTGAAGCTAGCGCAAGCATTTACTGCACGTCTGTTCAAACTGCTGCTTTTGAATCTAATATGTCAGCGACGTGCGAGCGCACAGTGAGTCCTGGCGTTGAGTTCAGGATGTGGCTCCTGTGCGGTTTGACCTGCAGGGCTTGGAAGAGGTGAGCCGCAGCGACCTGGGGAAGAAGATCAAGGAGGGAGTGGAGGAAGCGGCCAAGACGGCCAAGCACTCGGCCGAGTCCGTGTCCAAGAGCGGGGAGAGGCTGGGCAAGAGTGGGGCTTTCCGTGCCATATCACAGGTATGACCCTTGGAGTAGTCTGCCCAGGGGTGTAACTTTGGATTGAATACTGACGGGGGACTGAAACGCATAGACCCCTAGAAGTGGAACCTTCTAAGGGGTTCAGGGGGCATGCCCCCCCCCCCGCCCCAGAATAATTTGTTTTTAAAGAACAACTGTGAAATAGTCATTTTTGTTGAATTCTCGGGGGTAAGTACTTCAGACTACTGATCAGTATATCCAAATCACAACATGAAATCACCATCTTTCATTGGTCAGTAAATTACATTTTCTTATCATCATTCTGTGTTATTGGGGGGGAGGTTATTTGGCCCAATTTGTAAAATTGGGGAGTTGTATCCCCTGGTCCAATAAGGTACAATACTCATGTAACAGTTCTTCAAAGCCATGAACACATTAAGTCCAGTTCACACAGTAAGCATAGGCTAGGTCAGAAAGTTATGGTAAGTCAAACTAGGACACATGACGACGAGCTATATAACGATACAAGTGCAATATAATTGCTGGGTAGAGATACAAGAGTAACATGAAAGTGCTACAGGAACAGATTAGAATCCTGATGATAAGAGCGATCCTTGATTGGGAGTGTTCTGCAGAGTAATGATAGTTAGTCCAGGTACAGTCTGAAGAGATGTGTCTTAAGACCACAGTGGAAGATGGGCAAAGACTTGGTGGTTCATTGAGGAATGGGGAATTTGTTCCAACATTGGGGAGCTAGGGTGGAGAAGCTCCGTGGTCGGGACGAGCGAGAACCATTCACCCGGATGGTGGGGAGTGCAAGTCGCACTGCTGCAGCAGAGTGGAGTGGTCGAGCTGACGTGCAGGGTTGAATCATGTCTTGTAGGTAGGTGGGGGCTGTCCTGTTGGCTGCAGTATAGGCCAGGGTTAGAACTTTGAACCTGATCCTGGCAGCTGCTTTTGGAGTACCAGTAACCATATCAAGTTTATTGCTGAGGTTGAATGATCTTGCAAATACAACTGAATGTTATTTTGTGCCTGAAATATGAGCCAATACATTTTGTGTCATTTATTCAGTAGTTAGTTTATAAAGCCTTTTTATTGGTGCTCCATCAACAGGAGTCCGGTTCCGACAGTTGAGTTGAGCAGAATCTGCTTCCGTAAGTGTGTTCTTCTTAGATGGGACAGTGTGCTGAAAAAGAGTACAATGATGTGTCTTCATTCAGATTCTGTACACACCAAACTGCATTAATTGTAATTTTCAGATGGCTGTATTTATTGCTTTAGACTTAGAGGGTCATTTTCCTAAAAGCTGAAGAGGCAGTTGTGGGAATGCAAAGTTGCTGGTAATTCTTCATGTCAGATACTTGGCACTTTTGGATAAGCAAGTAAATTCTGCTTACTACTCGTGTCTTGGAAGATTTGGATGTAATCGTAATGGAAATATGTGCTTCAGTTGGCTGGTATATTTGTACAATTGGCTCATTTAGTCATTTATATTCAGTTTCAGTGTGCTGAACGTCCCCTGGAGGTCTTTACTGCTGTGTGGCTTTGTGGCTGATGATTCTCTCACCTGTCTGTGGTCCCAGGGCATGGAGACGGTGAAGAAGGAGATCGATGACCTGGGACAGAGTGGCCCCTACCGGCCCCCAACCCGATTACGGAAGAGAAGCGACTTCTCGTCCAAGGCCGGGGAGAGCGAGTCCAAGGTCTTTGAAGCCAATGAGTAGGTCTCCCTCCGTTCGTCCCCGCCCACCATTTGTCCTCTGTATTCTCTGCACTGCGTTCATTATGTTCCGTTTACTGAACATATCTCGAGGCCACTCCCACTGCTGTGACATCATCGTACTGGGAGGACGCATGAGAAGCATCTCCCAGCTGATCAATCAGAGGAGGCATGGTTCAGTGTTTAGGAAGGCGAAATCCTGCTAGCCAAACTCTGTTTAAATGCCACAGTGGTCCGTTATGTTGCCACATTGGCCAGTTATGTCACCTCGTAATGTTCTTGTGCTTTCAATTTAGTGCTAGCAAGGTCATGAATTGATTCCAGACCATGGGGCGCCTAACTTCACGAAGAGCAGGTGCTTCTGCTGGGACTGCCACCCCAAAGCTCCAGTCTTGCTGTATACCAGGAATCTTAGTGCCACATTGTGATATATAACCAATGGAAAGGTTAGCTTATGTGCTTGAGGTTGAATGTGCTAATTGGGCCTATGCTTTTAGGTGGTCCAGAAGTCACATAGTGCTGCTTTTATTTTGAAAGGCAGAATGTTGATGTTCAAACTCATTTCAGGGAAGCCATGGGTGTTGTACTCCACAAAGACTCAAAGTGGTACCAGCAGTGGAAGGACTTCAAGGACAACAACGTGGTTTTCAACAGTAAGAGTATTCTCTATTTCCTTAGTTTCTCCCTTAAGTGTGTGCATTGTACGCAGATGTATTAATGTGTCAAGTTTTCATACTTTGCATTCACTTACACTAGTAGTCTCATCTGAAGTCTAAATGTAACATCATCCCTGTGGGCTATATTTGACCGAAATGAAAGTTGCTTCATGATATTATGGTCATGTCATACCAATTTTGGCCACTAGGTTGAGCCAATAGACAAGTAAATGGCTGCATTCCCCACATGAGACCTCAGAATGGTGGTTGATGCCGAGGAGGTTGGAAGCAAAACTGTAGTCAACCAGAAAGAAGCCGTTTCCTTGGAGATACAGGTAGAGACAGTTGAGGAGCAGGTGCGATGGTTAGTGCAAGATGGTGAACAGTCTCCCGATCCAATTAAAGCCTCGTTAACCTTGGAGCTAATGAGGCCCCGCTAACGAGCACAGGGTAATGGGAGCACCGACAGTCTCAGGGGTCAGGTGGGATAGTAGTAGTTTCGGGGGGAGGGGGGGTTAGGGTGGCAGTGTTGCTCAAATTCGGGGAGGGAGTCATTCACCCTGTTGAATTGGCGGTGCTAAAGCTGCTCATTAATTAATTTTGAAAACATTGCTGTGTTGCGTAGCACCATAATTTCTGACCAGCCACCTCCAGCAGACGTCAGAATGAAATCAGCATTCAGGCTGCATCGTGGGCAGAGGTTGTATTTGTAGATGTAACCAGGCGAAGCGTTTGTGAAGCGGCTCGTAATTCGCGACTCGGAACTCTGGAAAAAGGCGAGCGGCAGCCCCGCCCCGCCGTCTTGTTTTCCGCTGCCGGGTCCCAGAGCGGTGGCGGACCGAGCGCCCCGGCGGCACCCTGGGGCTTCGTTAGCCCGAGCGCGGGCAGAGGCCGCGGCGGTGCCCAGCTGGCAGGGGCAGCAGATGGGAAGCGGGGACTCGGCCGCTCAGCGGGAACTCCAGAGCCGCGCCGAGCTCCGGCGTGACGGCCGTCTGCGTGTCTCCCGCAGGGTTCTTCGAGATGAAGATGAAATACGACGAGAGCGACAACACCTTCATCAGAGCCTCGCGGGCCGTCACCGACAAAGTCACCGACCTCATCGGTAAACTCCCCCCCCCACCACCACACCCCCCACTCCATTCATCAGCAGTACCTCTGGTGCATGTGTTACATTTTTCCCTCAAATCAGACGGTTACACCCCAGTCAGCACTCGGCTGATTTTTGGTGAATTCGTTATTTTCAGTGATCTCATCCTTGGGAAATGATCCACTTTTCAACATGTGAAATTATCTATAAAGACCAGCACACTTGGATACTGTTGAGCGTACAAGCTGTGTACAACTTGTCTAATACTTGTACGCTCAATAGTAGGCTAGCGCGCGGATTCAGACATGAGAAGACCCTGGTTATATCCAGGACGTTTTCATGACCGTGATCTCGAGGTCGTCCATTTGTCCGAGCAGGCGGCCTGTTCTCCAAGACGGAGATGTCTGAGGTGCTGACGGAAATCCTAAAAGTGGATCCCAGCTTCGACAAAGACTCTTTCCTGAAGCAGTGTGAACGTGACATCATCCCCAACATCTTAGAGGTGAGCAGGCCAGCTCGGTTCTCCCAGTGCACCATGGGACGTCTGCTTAGCAGTGCTCTTAGTTGTCATAGCGTATTTTCAGGGACGTCGAGTAAATCTGTTGATGGAATTCTGCATAGATATGGGTCTCTCACACAGTCTCCCCTGTGATTTCAGTCTATGAACCGTGGAGAGCTGGACGTTCTGAAGGACTGGTGTTATGAAGCTGTAAGTGCTGCTATGTTTGCATAGATGATTTTGTTCATTTACTCATATTTACTCTCCTAGCTAACAAAGGCTTAACTGTGAAGGCTGGGAATAAATAGACAGTAAATTAGTTATGGTGGTTGTTCAGCCAAATCTCGTTCAGTAAGCTCTCTCTGAGGTGGGGTTAGTGGATTTATTTAACCCTTGAAGGTGTAAGATCACAGATATGTGATTGGAATGTTAGCTGAACATTCTAATGCTGATGTAAAACTTTTCAAATAAATCTGCTCTTCAAAGTGTTAAAGCCCGTCTCCTCATCACCGTAGACGTACAGTCAGCTGGCTCACCCCATCCAGCAGGCCAGAGCCATGGGGCTGCAGTTCAACTCCAAGATCCTGGACATCGACAACGTAGACGTGAGTCTGTGACTGACGGGCCCTGGCTCCACTTAACCCCGCTTTCTGCCTCTGCCTGCATTTTAGACCACGTTCGCTCAGTTTTGAATGTCTCTGCTCAAAAGTAGTTGTTTATTTATTTGGCTGTCCTTTAGAAAAGTCCCTTTGAGATTTACACGTCGCTTTCAGGAGGGGGCCCTAGCCAAGAGCAGCATAAACAAAGAACAGCTCAAATATTCCGTATATATATTCCTATAGCACCAAAATCATGTTTGTGTTCATGGTGTGAAATGCTCCCTGGGTATTGGGGCTCTAATGCCCCCAGTGTACTGGGGCACTATGGGGCCTGCATGTTTAAATGCTCCTGGTGTACTGGGGCACTATGGGGCCTGCATGTTTAAATGCTCCTGGTGTACTGGGGCACTATGGGGCCTGCATGTTTAAATGCTCCTGGTGTACTGGGACTAGCTTTAAATGCCCTGGTGTACTGGGCACTATGGGCCTCATGTAAATGCCCCTGGTTACTGGGGCACTATGGGGCCTGCATGTTTAAATGCTCCTGGTGTACTGGGGCACTATGGGGCCTGCATGTTTAAATGCCCCTGGTGTACTGGGGCACTATGGGGCCTGCATGTTTAAATGCCCCTGGTGTACTGGGGCACTATGGGGCCTGCATGTTTAAATGCCCCTGGTGTACTGGGGCACTATGGGGCCTGCATGTTTAAATGCCCCTGCTGTACTGGGGCACTATGGGGCCTGCATGTTTAAATGCCCCTGGTGTTCTGGGGCACTATGGGGCCTGCATGTTTAAATGCCCCTGCTGTACTGGGGCACTATGGGGCCTGCATGTTTAAATGCCCCTGGTGTACTGGGGCAGTATGGGGGCTACATGTTTAAATGCCCCTGGTGTACTGGGGCACTATGGGGCCTGCATGTTTAAATGCCCCTGCTGTACTGGGACACTATGGGGCCTGCATGTTTAAATGCCCCTGGTGTACTGGGGCAGTATGGGGCCTGCTGCACAGAGCTGTTACTGTGAGGGTCTTTTCCTGTGCTGTCTGTGCCTCTTCAGTTGCTTCATTATGGAGTTTGCAGCTCATAGAACGCGAGCCATAATAATACTTTCATTTAATGCCCCGGCCATGCATAAATTTAGCATTTAAGTGATTAAAAATAGAAAAGGATGATAAAACGAGGCAAGAAAACAGATGTCGCCATGCAGAATAAAAGAGTCAATGAAACAAATGAGACTCACTAAAATAGCTACACAGATTCAATAAAAAACAGCAGTAAGAATGTGCCAGTAAAAATAAAGATATAAAAATAAACGTAATTAAAACTACTCCGTCTTAGAAAGGTTTATAAAACTGGATTCAACCACCACCATGGAGGGCCAGTCTGTTGTCTCGAGGGAGCGTAGTCCATAATTTTGGCTCCGTTGTGTTAAGTTCCTTTACCATATAAGGCAGTTCCTTTAACCATGTAAGGCAGTGGCAGATCCTGGGGCTGAACTTATACCCTTTGAGGTGATCATTTCTCTTAGCTTGATTTAGTTTGCTTTGCTTGACTATCAGTCAGCACGTTAATTAGCTGAAGACTGCTCCAGGAGGCAGTAATTCCCTTTCCTTCAGTTGTATATTCTGGTTACATCCTTTAAGATGTCATTAATCGACACTTTTTATAAGCTCTTGAAATTGAACTGCTCCCAGGATTGGAGTTGGTTCACTAGTCATCGTTGCTTCTTACTGTCAAAGCTTGTGCTAGGGGCTGTGTCACCTTTTCAAATTTTTTTATTCCATAAACCTACTTAGTATGATTAAAATGGTTTTACTGAATGTCACCTCTTCGTTTAACACTTTATTCCTCTAACATGAAGAAAAGTAATGTTACTATGTGAGATCCAATTAAAAGAAACAGGATATTGTCTGTAACTGTATACCCATTATACTGCTAAATGCCAAGGCTTGTTATCAGGTCAATCAGACGAAAGCTGAGAGAAATGATCAGATTAGAGGTAAGATTGCAGCCTCCTCTGTTTCAGCCTCAAGAGGTGTGTGTAACAGCCCAATTTGTGTCTGTGTGTGTGTGTGTGTGTCTGTCTGTGTCTGTGTGTGGGTGGGTGTATGTGTGTGTGTGTGTCTGTGTGTGTGTGTGTGTGTGTGTGTGTCTGTGTCTGTGTGTGGGTGGGTGTATGTGTGTGTGTGTGTCTGTGTCTGCAGCTGGCCATGGGTAAGATGATGGAGCAGGGCCCGGTGCTGATCATCACCTTCCAGGCCCAGATGGTCATGGTCATCCGCAACCCCAAAGGAGAGGTGGTGGAGGGGGACCCGGTGAGTGTGCCCCCGGGCGCGGGGGGGTGGGGGAGCGCGGAGCTCGGCCCCGCAGCTGACGCGTGGCTGGGAAAGGGGTGGCTCAGTGGCTGAACAACCCCCTCTTTTCTTCCCCTCCACGGCTGTTACTCAGACCGTAATGGGGCTTGTGGGACGTGTGGGGACGCGAGCGTGGGTGAAGTAATCCCCGCTCGGCGTGATTGATGGCGGCGGCGCTGGCCGGCTCGCTCATGCTGAGCCAGACGGGGCCGGGCGCTGGCATCGCCCCGATGATCGCCGGGCAGCGTGACGATGCCGCGCTCACTGTAAATCCAGCCCGTCCTCCCGCCCGCTCGCCAGGGGCACCTCGGACGGGCGTGCGGAGGCCGAGCGCCGTCTGACAGCGAGGGGGGCGGGCGCACGGGCGGTCTGGAGCGGCGCGGCGGCCGCTGAATTATGGGCCCGCGTCTCCTCCAACGCTACGACCTTTTCTGCCAAACTGATGGCTCTGAGATGGACAGAAATGCAAAGACACTGAGAGGGAGAGAGTGAGAGACAGAGAGAGTGTGTGTGTGTGTGAGAGAGAGAGAGAGAGAGAGAGAGAGAGATTTTTGGGATTTCAAAACATTGACACAGTTGAGACCTGTGAAACAACCGGTCACGAATCCCATGTGCTCATATAGAGCTAATGACTGTATTAATGTCGCTCCTAAAGAACCGGCAGGTTAAATAGAGGTGGGACACGGAGACGGTGTTGATGATTTAAAAAGGCCTTTATTGGCACAGACAGTCACATCCCATGTGTCTCACAATCAGCAATACGTCACCATCATCCCCACCCTAGCACTAAAAACAACAGGAGACCTCAGAGGGAGAGCAACAGAACAGAGAGAGAGAGAGACAAAACAGAGACGGAGAGAGGGAAACGAGAGAGACGGAACAGTGAGAGAACAAAGAGAGATAGAGGGACAGAAAGAAAGCTATAGAGAGAGATACAGAGATGAAGACAGACAGAGAGAGAGAGAAAGGGAGATGTTGGTAAGCAGTATTGTTTTGCTGGCCCTGACTCCCCCCTCCCCCCCCCCCGGCAGGGGAAGGTGCTGCGGATGATGTACGTGTGGGCGCTGTGCCGCGACCAGGAGGAGCTCAACCCCTACGCCGCGTGGCGCCTCCTGGACATCTCCGCCTCCAGCACCGAGCAGATCCTCTGAGCAGCACCGCCGTCCCCTCCGCCCCGGAGAGCAGGCCCCCGGCCACGCCCTCCCCCACACCTCCCGCTCCGGTCGGCCGAGGCGCCGTCCTCGGGGCGGGGCTGGGCGTGTCCCCACGAACTGAGCTGAACCGAGGCGGCCGGTGCACCTCGAAAAAGACAGAGTCACGCTCAGTGACACGGGGGGGGGGGATCTGGCTGTGCCCCTCACAGTCAGGTCAGATCAGATCACTGCACCCCCCCCCGTCTGTCACACTACACTGACGCCTCAGCCAGGATTTTTTTTTTTTTTTTTTTTTTTGCCTTTTTTTTGTTTCAGGGTGGGTAGTGAATCTGAGAGGTATTGCCGTGGTCCGCTGGTGCCATAAATGCCTGCAATTTTGTAAAAAGGGTCAATCACGTTGTAAAAAAAAAAATCGGAAAACCAAATCAGAAGATATATTTATTTATGAAATGATTGTCTTTCGCTGCTTCCCACTGGATGCTGTCCATCTGTGTGATTAAAAGAAGCCCGGTGTGTATGTGCATTTCAGCTCGCTGGAACAGTGAAATGCGCCATGCTGCAGCTTTTTAGACTTGCCTTAAAAATCTCTGAACGGGACGGATCTCATCCAGCTCGAATTTCCGCTCGATCAAGCAGCGTTTAGAAGTGTGCCCGCGTCCCGCGTTTTGGGCTGGGGCCGGTTGCTATGAGACGGCTTTTTTTTAAAGATTCGGCGTAATCTCTCTCTGGGCAGCCCGCGCGGTCGGGGCGCTGCAGCAGCCGGCGGAGGCGGGCGTGGCACCTCCGCCCCGCTCTGCCTGGCGGACGTCCTCTGTGGCGGGAATTCGAGGCGTCGCCGGGACGACGTGGCGAGCCGCCAGCGCACCTGGGCTTCAGACGCACCCCGAGCGGAGCGCTCGCTCGGACGCTACGCTACGCTCGCTCGCCTGACTGGCTTTTTAGGTTTGTGCGGCTCCGCCTCTCGTAGAGGACGTCCAGCCTTCTGACCCGTGTCCCTGACAGCCCTGAAATGCATTGTGGGATGTGTTTGTAGCGGTAAATCACTTCCCTTTAATCCAGCCTGAAATCATTGAATGTCACAGATGCTCGTGTTATCCTCCATGATCTGCTTTGACTTGATTCATATTGACAGCCACGCAGTGGTTATGTACATGTTATCTAGTGTTAATAATGGCAGGTGGACAGCGTGTCCCCCGTGAATTCAGCCGCGTACTGTATCTCAGCGTATAAAGTGAGCGTGTGAGTGTTTCTGCGCTGGTGAAGAACCCTTCTCAGGGAAGCTGGGATGGTGCCTCAGAGGCCCTGAGGCCTGTGAACACTGCTGTTGTTTAAACAATCATGCTCAACCTACAGAGTTAACCGTTTCCTGTATGAATGTAACGGCTGTAAAGGAGAGTGAAATAGGGTTTTTCCATTAAGTCTGTGCCCCAGTTAGCATGGGCAGTGTGCCACCTTATCTTTACCCTTACCTGTTGGGATTGTACAACACGTACAGTAAACAATGTTAATAAAGAATATGGGCTGCTGACCAACGTCATCAGATTTGATTTACTGGTATTTGTACAGTGTCTTATTTTTGAAACAAGATTCCTGTTTGGGGTTTTTTTTTTGTATTTTGAATTCTGAATCAATGGCCATTGTATCTTTACATTTATAAAAACAAATTTTAAATCCAGTCTCTTTTTAAGTTGTAATACTCACACCTCTACACCCTGGCTCTCATGTTTTTTGATTGACAGATAACGGACAGATGTGATGCTGGGTAACGTGCTTCACTCACAGCAAAGCCACCGCTGCTCGGTTGTTTTAAAAGCTGCTTGGGTCCAGGGGGGCCAGCCTGCGTGCCATACGGCGGGCGCTCGCTGATGGCTGATCGCCATGACGATCCTCTTGGGGGGGGTGTGTCCTCTGAGTCTGCAGGCAGGCAGGTGCGAGGGTCAACTGTCCTGGGGGCCGGGCCGGTTGAGGACAGTGTGTGCGTGTGAATCATCCGGGGGAGGGGGGCAGATTAATTGCCTGGCCTTGGGGGGGTGGGCCGTGGGGGAAGCCTGATAAACAAGCCTAACGCTGTCTATTGATTCACACGTCCCCGTTACCGGCCAGGCTATTTGGGGCCTGTCCTGCATGATGAATCCTCCGGTGAGTTTCACTGTGCTGAGACTGCAGCTCCCCCACAGAGTCCCCATCTCTCCCACTGCAGTCTCACACGCACTCACAGACACACTCTCACTGTCTCACTCCCACTCACAGCACACACTCACAGACACACTCTCACTGTCTCACTCCCACTCACAGCACACACTCACAGACACACTCTCACTGTCTCACTCCCACTCACACACTCACAGTCATACTCCCCCTCTCACACACACACACTCACAGTCATACTCCCCCTCTCACACACACACTCACAGTCATATTCCCCCTGACACACACACACACGCACACACTGTCTCACTCCCACTCACACACACGCACACACTGTCTCACTCCCACTCACACACACACACTCACAGTCGTACTCCCCCTCTCACACACACACACACGCACACACTCACAGTCATACTCCCCCTCTCACACACACACACTCACACTCACAGTCATACTCCCCCCTCACACACACACGCACACACTCACAGTCATACTCCCCCTCACACACACACACATGCACACACTCACAGTCATACTCCCCCTCACACACACTCACACACACACACACACACTCACAGTCATACTCCCCCTCTCACACACACACACACACACGCACACACTCACAGTCATACTCCCCCTCACACGCACACACTCACAGTCATACTCCCCCTCACACACACACACACTCACAGTCATACTCCCCCTCACACACACACACATGCACACACTCACAGTCATACTCCCCCTCACACACACACACACGCACACACTCACAGTCATACTCCCCCTCACACACACACACACACGCACACACTCACAGTCATACTCCCCCTCTCTCTCACACACACACACACAGCCTTGGATGAACGCTGAGACAAAAACACGCTCAGGGAAACACTTAAGTTACATACTCACTGCCCAGAGGAAAACTGAAGCACACAGGCTCACACACTGCTTAGGAAAACCCTGAAACGCGTATAAACGCACCCAAGACCCCCCCAGAGACACATCGACACACACGCACCTCCCAGAGGGAAATCTGGATCACATGTACGTACGCAGCGCCGAGGAGAAACCCTGACATATATGAACACACGTGCTGCACGGAAGAAAGATTGAGTACACGCATACAGCGAGGCGGGATGGTCATTTCACACAGACACCCGCATTAAGAGTAATTCTGACATCCAGACAGAGATGTTCACCGTGACAGGGACAGACAGGAGACCGCTGGCGCCGAAGCACATATCTGACAAGGTGATCTCATGCAGGCACACGCCTGCGTTCAGGGACACGCCTGCACCCCCGCCCCCCCCCCGCAGCGTGACTAATGCGCCCTGACGCGGACGCGTCTCCTGACGAAGCCTTGAACAGGGAGCCGCGGCCTCCCGGCGCGTCCGCACGCCGTCCGCGCGCGAATGCGCGATGACACGCGATCGGCGCGGGACGTGGGCACGCTCAGACGATCACTCTCACTGACACATGCCCGATATCCCCCCTCCTCCTGGAGTTATTGGAATTACTCCCCCGCACCTGTGGCGCTCGTCAACACCAGCCGTGTGCAGCTGGGGACTACCTGCTCCCTCACATAAATGCTTTAATAGCCCTCTTCACCCAAAGGTCCAGAAATGAATCTACGGTTTTAAAGGAACAGTGTGGAATATTTCAGCATATTCTTAGCATATACCTTTAACAAATTAAAGACTGTAAAATATCTCAACACGTTTTCTATTCTATTTCTATGCTTCATTTGGAAATTATGAATAACAAGTTTTATTCAATTACCATTTAGTATACAGGTCTTTTTGTATTTCCATTTTGTGGATTGTATTAGTATTTAGATTTTAAATGAATTTACTGTGTTTCCCCATTGTGTGTGTGCAGTGAACATGGCACGGTAATCAACTGATCTCAAACTATCCTTGGCCTGCGCTGATTTGTAACTGACCTTTAATTTCTGCTCTCTACTCAATGTCCATTTAAGGTGTGGATATTTTTGCAAATCTGGTCTGAACGGCTGAAGTTGAACCAGTGGTCACACACTGCCAGTTTTCCATTGCTATTTTCGTTCTGATAAACATTTTGCTTGGTTCTGTGCATCATGCTTTTGACATGGCTACTCTGTTTAATTCCCTCCTCTGTTTTCCTTTCCTTTTTTTCCGAATCGCCGTTGATTTGGCCGTCCTTGAGCTCTGCCTCTCCGTTGAGCCTGCACCACAGTCCCATCATCCCTTGCTCCTGCCAGGCCAGCGGGGGGGATGGGGAAGGGGCTTGTTCCGGACTCCTTCGGGCATTCGTTGGCGGAGAGAGAATGAAAAAAAAAAAGATTTCCTTGCCGACAATAAACAAAAGTGCTGGAGGTTGCGTTGAAAACACGGTGACTAGTAAGTGTACACCAGCTCGAAAACAGGCCTGAGGCGGGGCAGAGAGAAACAGCATTCGGGTAGCACAGCTGATGCCACACTGAAATGACTCAAGAGGATGCTCAATCATAATAGTCTTGATTCTCTCGTAAAGGAAGGCCTATAACAGACTACAGCACAATGCTGTGTTAGATCAACTCTTAACAGATTATAGTTCAACAAGGGACACATTTACTCTATCAGAGTCAAAAGAACACTCAGGGATTTCACTTTGCTCGTTTTTGAGGTTTTAGCATCTGATTGCAGTCTATGGAGAGTATCGCTGCACTGATTCAGTCGTGTGTTCAGTCAGCTGTTAAGGCACGGAGCTGAACCTCCCTGACGCGTCGGTGCTCGCGCGCGGCTCGCGCTCACGCCGAAACCTCCACCGCGGCCCCGGCGGGGCGGCCTGCCATTCTCAGCGCCCGTCAGCGCCGCCGCTGAAAGGTCAGGGAGGTGTCCAGGGGCGGCCCGGATTAGAGAGGGTGCTCGGCGGACCCTGTCCCGAGCGGCGAGCGTCCGCGCTCCGAGCAGCAGCGGAAGCGCCGCGAGTCCCGCGCGTTCGGGGCCCGGGGGTACGCGTGTGAGGGAGTGCGGGTGTGGGGGAAGAGCTTAATGTAGCCATTCAGCCAGCAGAGAATTACCACACTGGGCTTTACAAAGGCAGATTCTGAGAAGGGCAAGATGGAGGGGAGGAAAAGTCACTCCCCCGTTCAGCCGCTTTTTTTAGCCCCTTCCCCGGAGCCTCGGATTTAAAAGGCCACCGTTCAGTAGATATTTACATTGCCCGGGGTGTGCAAAGCCAACACTGGTTTGGATTTATATTCATTTATATTATGCCACGAAGCTAAGTGACCCTGGCTTAATTCTGACGGTGGATGTTGACTCACTTGTGTTTCTTCTTTTTTTAAATCTTCATTCTTACGAAGGTGGTGTTTTTTCTTTTAAGGTTATTTTACCATCTTTCTTGAATTGCTGTACTTCTCTTTTTATATCTATATGTATTGGTTTTTCCTTCACCATAGATATTCTCTTGAGATGTTTAGTTCATAGCATCGCACTGCTAACGCAACATGAAAATGACAGTTGATAATTTAGGATATGCTTATTTACTCTGGGACTATTTACTTATTTACTCTGGGATCTGCTCTACATGATCATGACCTCTGGACATGGTCTCATTAGTGTTTAGTCACAGTCTGTGCATCTCTTGATGCTTTTGAGGTCCTCTGAAATGATGATCAGACTTGGTGGCGTCTGAATTGGCGCTGGCTAGCATTAACCTCGCGCGTAACGAACACTCCAGTCTTTAATTGGAGAGAGGAAGGGCGTGTTTGACTGAAAGTGGCTCTCCCGTGCTGAAGCTTTGTGCTGACAGGAGGCCGGAGAAGGGGTCGGAGGCGTGCTCCCCTGTCAGTGATGGGCGGGGGCTGTGTGCCGGCCGCCCTCCGTCACGCTCGCTGACACCCTCACCCGGGGAGGGGGGGGCGTGCTATCACTCAAACCACAGGCATTAGTGCCGCACGCCAGGAGTTTACAGTCTCCGGATGCCATGGGCCTGCATACGATAGGCTTATAAACGCCGAGACCAGTGGAGCCAAGCACAGGCCGCATTTTAAAAAAAGAACAGCCTAGCGTTGGTGGCGGGGTGGAGTGGCGGGTGGGGGGGGGGGTGGGTGGTGCAGCCACTCTAAATCAAACCTAAATCGTTTTTTCCATCAGACACTCTCAACAGGGCCCCCTCCTAATTGTGGGGGCAGATTCTTTACCAGAATGTCTGTTTCTCTCCTGGAAAAAAAAGAATTGAAAATCCCATTTCTATTGATCCGGATAAAGCCCTGTTCTCCCTGGTAGTACTGTTTAGGGATGTAATTTGTCGCAAGATTTAGTGCGCAGTCATATCTGGAGGTCAGACTGGCGACAGAGATGATTTCTTTGAGAGCAGAGAAAGGGTCTGGGCAGGAAGTGCAGGATTCTGCGTTAAGCAGGATTAAATGGCTCCATAAGCGGTCTGGCCATGCGCCTGTCTGGGGCTTTCCTGTGCCGCGGGCCTCAGCTGCAGGTGTGAGGCCCTCTCTCCTCACACATCCAGTCTTTTCTTCTGAACATTTCACTCAGGTAAAGCCAAGCCGACAAGCAGCCAAGCCTCCCCATGTTGCCTCCGTAGCTTTAAATGCACACCGCTGTCTCAGCCGCTCCTAAAACAATGCCCATCACCTGCGTTTGTGCAGAAATGCGTCACGTACAACATGCGTGACCACCGTCATGATGTTTAATGTAATTGTTCTTCAGTGTACATGATGCATAACACATCAAGCAGGAGCATACTAGTCCTCCTCAGGGCACTTTGCTAAGATTTTCTCCAAGGGGCCACGTGTGCTCCTATGTTTAAAAATTCAGGCGCGCCCTAATGTAATCACAATTAGTTGAAATTTTTTTCCACTTGGCACATATCAATTTTCAGGAGCAAAAGATCCTGAAATAGGAGCGCTGTAGAGCCCTACTCCAGTGAAAAACATGAGCGATTACCATCTATCGACAGTCACAGACGGCGTATCTATGGATCTGTATAGTCATAGCAGGAGCTGCTGTGGGTGTGTGGAAAGGATCATTGATCCTTGTCTTTTTTTACCACGTCTCCCAGTTTTAATTTCCCTCTCAGCTTCGCAAGCATACCTGTAATCAGCCGACTGATAAAAGCTAAATGAGTTTGGCGTGATGGATTCCTCCCTAGATGGCGAGACCGGGAGGTGCCGGTTTGAGGGAGGCGCAGGAGACGCGAGCAGTACGGGCCGGGGGCCAGTCGCCCTGCCGCCTCCCATTCGGCCTGCCGGTAACTGAGGAGGAAGCCAGCGGTGTCCGAGGTGGCGAACAATCCTACCCCAAATGCGTGGAAGAGGGCGAGCTTCCTGGTGGAGGACCGCAGAGTCAGAGGGGTGGTGGATCAGGTACACCGTTCCAAACAGTGGGCTGGGCGTGTGCACCCTTATGAAAAGAGTGTATACTGAAAATATATTGGAATTTCTGGTAAATATTTATCATCATATTTTTTGGAAAAGACCCTGTATTTAACAATTTGAAAAGCAAGTTTTTCTAGATCAGTGTTCTCAAACTCCGTTGCTTTCAGTTATCAGGAGTGATTGTTACGTCAGCATTAGAATGTTCAGCTAAGAACGTTCCAATCACATGTTTGTGATCTAACACCTTAAAGGGTTAGTTGTAGTATATTTCATTTGCGCACTGATTAGTCGATGCTACTGTGAGGTGCAGGTTGCCCTTGTGTATGGGTGCCTCCCTTTCCCTTCCCCTCTCCCCCTCTCCTCCACCCCCCCCGCCCTCCCGAACACAGAAATGACAGACAGCTTCACCTTTGACACAGTGGTAGTTGCTGCCGCTGCTTGCAAGCGATTGTTTGCTCTGCTAAGCTGACGTTTAATCTATCAGTGTAAATCACCGCTGGAGGCGGCGAAAAGGCGGGGCACGTGGGGTGGTTGGGGGGTGGGGGGGGGGTGGTGGTGACGGACTGGTTTCTCCTCGGCCGAGGCTCCCCGCTCTTAAAACCCTATCAATAACGGTAATGATGATGGAGATACTATTAGATTAACTTTCTGGTTGCAGAAAGAGGTGTTCTATTATTAATTATCGCGGGAGCCCAGTGAAACACCAGGCAGGCCGCACGCCGGGCCAGCTTTCTGCGCAGGTTGTGTTGTGCTCACAGTTCTCTGGGCTTCGGGCATTAATTACGCCCCAGAAAACGCCCCCCCCTGCTGCGAGTCCATCGGGAGATCTCAGCCGGGAGGGGTCACCGTGGCGCCAAATGGCTGGTCACAAATTATTTACAAGCCTCTCTGTGTTTGTCCTTACCCCTCACCTGAACAGCGACGTGGATGATGGTAATTAAAACGCACTAGGCGCTGAGGGGGTCGCAGTTCCCTGTGGCCCCTGGAAATGGGAATTCCCAACTCTATTATAAGAACTGAGTCGGTGGCGAGCAAAAGAACGCCTCATCCAATCACAACAGCCTCGCCCGAGAGCCAGTGGCACAGCTGAATAGGTTCCTGTACGGTGTGAGAAATGACACAGGCTAAGGGCAGCTGAGCGTTAAGCCGTGGGGGAAAGGAGAGCAGGGTTTGAGGGGATGGGGGTCGCAGCAGAGCGGCAGCTAGTAGCCTGGGCCTTCACCACTGGTGTGACTGGGAGGCGACTTATATGATAGAAATACAGAAATGACCGTCCCATCAGCCTTAGTAATAGGGATCAGGGCAACTGGGAGAGGATCCCTGCAGCTGAATGAGACAGCCCATTGGACAGTGGAACGGAATTGTGGGAGTGGGAACGAGATGTCCACAGTGACGCTGGGTTGTTTTAGAATTGCTGGTCGCAATTTTCTTTTTAGAAATAGGATGAACCCTCCCTCTGTAGAAGCAACCAATGTTGTTCTCCTGTGCCAAACTTGATATTTAATGCATTTTCTTTCTGTAATGGGCATTTTTCCTTATGCACCTGGAACTCCTGTTCTGTGTCTGTGCTACCCTGTAGTTCTGGGATTGGAGTACAGTTTGTTGTGTAATAAGTTATATGTGATTGAATGTCACACCACCCTGCAATGATCATCGATTGCCAGCTTCTAATGATTTCAAATTAAAAAAACATTTCATAATGTATATGCATATCGGTTTATGTACTCTAGGTGTAATTAAACATTTTTTGATCAAACAAAAACAGTAGTTAATTGCCTAATTAACTTGGCTTTGTATTAATTGCCTACTCTGTGCTTTGTGTTAATTCCCCATTCTAAAACGAATGGGTTAGGTGCTCTTTATTTACCAGTGCCTTCAATTGGTTCAATATTATTTTGTTATGAAAAATGTCATTTTGTTTTTCACTTTTCACAGTCCCGGTGATTATAGCGTGTGTATAGTTCATTAATCCTTACCAATATAAATGAATCATTTATAAATATATATATATATTTTTTTTCCTATGTTGTGAGCACTCGCTTGGTTTCCAGGTGATTCCACAATCTGCCATTATTTCTTGTAGCCTAGCCATCGGCAGCTCACTGAGTCATCGGAGTACTGTTAGGCTCCTTGAGGTTGATATTATTGCACCGTCTTTTGAAATAATGACTTCTAGATCTGCCGTTACTTTCCGGACTGAATTCATCACCTTAACTACAAATCAATAATGTAAAGATCTTTCAGACAGCTCAACCACCAGATTTGTGACACAAGTGGTGTGGAGACATCATGGAGAATTAATCCCTACGGTCGGTTAATCCTATTTATTTTATGCATGTGTTCATTAATAATAATGGATTCCCTCACAGCGGATCTATCCAGCAACTCACAATACAGAAATTTTAAAATCTCAAGCACGCTCTTGCACTCTTGCCAAGATGGTGTCCCTATGTAAAATGGCATTAAGCAAAAGAGACTCATGGTGATGTAAAATGTGGCGTTGAACGTGTCACTGGATGGCGAGATCTGACAGATTGAACCTGGCCAGCTCGGCAGAATAAATAGCCACATTAGCAGCCTTACAGCTGGCCTGTGCATCGCTTACTGGGCTATGAAATTTGCAGCATGGCGGAGACTGGGTCTTGCTCCGTGATAAATGAGTTATATTCCTCGGTAAAGCATATTAAAGTCAGATCGCATGATGGATAGCAGAAGGAGGAAAGGAGGGGGTGAGTAGGAGGAGGGTATAGGAAGCAGAGGAAGCCTTTGATAAAATATGAAAAGAGAGGAAATTAAATCCTGGGACAAAATATCAAAATCAACCTTGTTTTTCGAACTTTGTGATGACTGATTGAAAGAAGGTCAAATTGGATTTTTTTCTAATACACACCCAAACCTCCCCCCCTCCTTGGCCCAGACACAACCCCAAAGCTGTGTGCCTCTTTCAATAGATAAGACATAGGTATAGCTGCTATTAGATTGGTATAGCTGCATCAAGTATAGCTGCATCAAGTTATATAACTTTGTCTCAAAGAGAATGAGATAGGACTGACTAACAAACCCCCAGATCTTTTTTATATTTTTATTCCTTGCTCATTCTTTTCCCAATTTAAATGATTTCTGTAAACATATTGTGTGCTAAACCAAAAAAAAAAAAAGAAACAACTGCTTACATCACCTGTCATGTGTAAAAAAGCACAGTTGTAGTTACTGGAGGCTTGTGACTCATTCATATATAGGGTGTTCAGAGTGAATTCAGTCTTAACCTTTTCTCTCCTTTTTGTGTAGTTAGAGGATACTATCCTCACAACTCCATCACAAAATGTCATGAAACTTCTCCCATGAGTCTTCATACATCGGTGGCTCTTCCTGTGTAATTAAAAGAAGGCCATCAGTAAAACGCATACTTAGTTGGTGTGAAATCCATATGGTTGCCCTTAATTACCCCACGGCACTCCTTCACTCATAAGTACGGTTTTTTAATTATTATTATTGATGTCTTATCGTAGGGGAACACTTCATTTTAAAGTGGCAGTAATTACACAGAAAGTATAATTTCATTAGTTGAATGTCATCTTAAGCTCTGTGAAATAATTGCTTTTCGGCCCAGATTAATTCTTACACTGCCACAGTGTTGTGCACTGGTTAATAGTGGATTCCTGTCGTGTGGAGGGTGGGGGTTGAGCATGCAATTTCGTGGGTGGTTGCGTGCTCCTCGGCTGGGGAGGCCCGCTCCTCTCCTCTGGGCCTCGTTCCTCCCTGGGCCTAAATAATTCCATCGACATCTTCATCTGGATGAGTCGTCCAATCCGCTGTCTTTCCACACCGTGAGAGGCTAGTTAATGAGGGAACTGCACTGAACCTGCGAGCACCCGGCCCCGAAGAACACAATCTATCAGAGGTGGGAAGTCAATAGGTCAGAAAGTAAAAGTCCTGCCGTGTGTCTCTTCCACCCATGGACTCATTAATTAGGTCTACCTCCTGCCCAAAGAATTGTGCTAATTAGCAAACCCAGGTGATTGGAACAAAATCCTGGGGAGCCCTTTTATTTTCTGAAAAATTTTTCCAACTCTGCTATCTGTATCAGTTGGATTAAAGTATGGAGAAAACTATGACTTTAGTCTTGGGGCACACACAAAACCAATAACATGACCAATGATTGGTAATGGTATTTGTTTTACACAAATCATTTGTTAAAAGGTTTTGCACATGCTAAACGTCTTAGTAAACCAGGCCCTTAGTATGTGCAGTTAAAATGTCTTCATCTCAATCCTCCACAGATGGACAGTTTCTGTGGGGCTATCTTGCAGAGCTCAGGTAGAAGAAAAACAAACTGAAAGAGATGCATTGCGGCCCCAAAGCCTGCTGCCCGTGCCCCATAGCTTTTACTTCATTCCTCATTCATTTATTTATGATTTTTTCATTAATTTATGGAAATGATCAGTCATTTTAAATGTGTCCAGAATTAATACCCGTATGGGAGAGATTTAGCGTGGGGGTCATCAGTCAGCTGGCCCTGTTAGACTGTCTCCCCTCTCCTGTTCCTCTCTCAGTTCACCCCACTTAGCATCCATCAGCCAGAGCAGGACTGTGGAAAATGGAGATCTGCACGGCAGAATGCCTCCCATATAAAATACCGAACCTGCGATCATAAAACAGGGATGAGACAGTTGGGGCATGGCCTAAAGGTAAATTGAGAGGACATGGATGTGGATGGTAACCAACAGAACAACACCACTGGTGATTTGTGGGTAACCAACAGAACAACAATGGTGATTGGTCGGTATTTTCTTGCCATGTTTCCAAGATCCCCGTAGGAATTCCCAGGAAGTAGCCGGGAAGTATCCACCAAGATCTATGTACTTGAATGTATTGGTTTTGTAAGAAAGTGTGTCACTATGTGGAGACATATGACCAATGTTGAGACAAACCATGTTTTTGCATTTGCTGACATTTTGTCCTGCTGATATGAGGTTGTCTGTGAGTGTCTTGCTGACGCTTCCAAGCATATAACTAGGTTGCATTATGATCCACTGGGAAACAAGACTGCTGCCACCGTTGAATTTTTTTCATGCGTATTGCTACCTCTTTTGCCTGAGGCTGTCTTTGTTCATGCCTTACCTGGGGTTGTTCTTTGGGCCCTTTTGGGTTAGCGGCAGGACTGTCATGACGCAACCAGCTTCTGGCTATTTCAGGTTGTTTATGGGTCTGGAATGTATGGTCTTTGACCGTACATTTAGATGCATTAGATCAACCTATGGACCGCTGTGTCTGGTCAGCTAAGGTGCCTTTTGGGTCATGTGATAATGCCATTAAGCCATTAAGGCCAGTTCCTTTAAGGTTGATTAACTCTTTTTTTTGTTTTGTTCTGTTTGTCCTTTGATTTCCACTTTTATTATGCTCTCATCCAATCGATAGAAGCTTTGATATCTGAATTTGGAACGGTGACAGTCAGCTCTATTGGTACTGTTTCTCTATATTATTATGTATCTTATGGCGTGCATTTGCAGAATGCCAGCTTTAATGCAACAAAGATGGATTTAGGTTTTTTGGTGCATCAGCTTAAATTTTACAAATATGTATTGTAGCATGGACAGAACTACTATACTACATTTCAGCACTTTTCTACCCTATTTTCTACGTCTGTGCTCTATGCTGAGAGTATCGCTAATGTGTGTTGTACAAGTATTAAAAAAAGCTCTTCGCCAACAAATCAGAGAAGAGCAACTTAGTCTTTCATACAGGTGCATAAGACCCTGAGGCTTACTGTCTCCTGCAGCCAACACAGGCCTGCCATGTCCTTCGCCATGACCGTCTGGGAATGGCCAGCTGGTGTACTCACTCTTCCTGGAAGAGCACTACCAGTATAAGGAGAAAGTAAATGATTTATGACTGTACGCACAGACACAAAAGAAGGGCTCTGTTGTAGCGGTAGTAGTGGCTGCCACCAAGAAATGACCGTCAGAAGAACAAAACACAGAGGACTGTCCTGTCAAGCCTTTTCCCAGTAGGCTAATGCATCCTCAGTAAACACAGGTACGGTGCGGAAAACTGTTTACCATTATTGATCAGCCATGCATAATTAAGGCCTTATGAATATTACAGTGTGCATTAAGGCCTGAAGTGTATTTTATTTTAGTTCTACCTGCAAAATAGGGTAGATTTTTCATAAGGGTAGGACATATATTCTTACACGAGGATTCTCAATGCTAGTAAAGTGCTCATTGTATCTACTTAGTAGTTGCTTTTCCACTCAGTTCAGCTACATCAGGTCAAATGCTACAGCAAGGTTGTGCCTAAACTCTGTTATCAAGATTTGGACTATTGGCCTGTTTGCTTGTCCACTCTGTTAGACTTTGGAGGTGCCAGTGTCACTTTAAACCTGGTTCTTGCCTTGCAAAGGCATTTGCCTAGGGCGCCCATCCATCTTGGGGGGGGGGGATGAAGGGGGATAAAAATAATAAAAATCCATGCGTTCTGTAAATGATAGTTGGCCCACAACCCACCATGGACGGCCATGCTGGGGGCAGCTGGATTAAAACAGAGCTTGTTAATGGCCCGTGTAGTGCAGGGTCAGCCCACATCAGCACAAAGTGGACTGGGTGGCACCGAGCGCTACACACAATTCCCCCCGAAAAGTGGGTCAGGGTGATGACAATGAAACCTTTAGCGGTAATCATGCAATCTTCGGGCCAGGAAACTGGCAGGGAACACACAACAGACTGCCCCTTCCCTTCCGCTGCTCCCCTTCCTGGGGGGGGCCGGGCAGAGTGCTGGTGCTCTGGCATAAACCTGGCTCAACAGAACACTGCCCCTGACAAAGGCCCCGTGGGCAGTGCTGCTGGATTATGTCACAGTGCGGCTTTTTTCAGCCTTTTGTGTTACAGTGCAGAGCCTAATGTGGCCATAATCGCTCAAACGCGAGTGTAAATGGGCCTGCAGCCACAGGGTCTGAGCTCTGCTGTCTGTAGTTGATGAAGAGTCAGATCTAATTGGACATATTTGGCTGCATCCTGTCTGTGGCAGGGTAGGTTTGGCTTGCATGAGTTCTTTTTAAGTGTGCGCCAGGCACTCACGGGTTACCAGCTGTTTTCTGTGAGAGATCCCCTTGATTGACACGCCTCTTCATACTGTGTGGCCTGCAGGGTGTGGGCTCGGATGCTGGTGGATCATGTGAAAATGATGACGGAGTGTCTTTCCGTGAGGTTATATTGTCTTATTACTCCAAGTTTGTCAGCACATTGGTTTGGAGAACACTGGGAACTTACGTGAGGGATATGATTGTTGAAAATGGCTGTCATACTTGGCTGTGATATAACTGTATTTGTGCTGAAGGTTGTGCAGGAAAATTTTAAATCTGTATTTCTGCTGTATAGTTCAGTCCATTTATTCACACCGTGATGTCTACTTGTGCTCCAAGCATATATTTAAGTTACACCTTGAATACTATGTGAGGTCTGGTCAGGCCTGCCGATCTTTGAATTAACTATATCAGCAGATGAACGGTCAGTCCAGTTCAAGCAGAATTGTTCTCATTCTTGGGCAAAATGCACCACGCACAAGGAGAAATGTTCTGATTTGAGCACTAGTCAAGGAAACGGCAAAGCCCCTGCTCTGTTTTTGATAGAGGAAAACAACAAAACAGGATCTTAGGCAATTAAGAAAAAAGTCATTTGAAACTGTAAAGGTCATTGTGCTGGGTTTGTCCTCAGAGGAGAAGACAATGCTCTTTACGCAAGAGGAGGTGCATACTGCCCAAGGGTGAGGGGGGGTGGTAATGGCACCCCTCGGATCTCATTATCAGGGTTATTGATTCGATTGGGCCACCTGCTTTCCCCCTGCCTCTCTGGCTCATCCAACCCCCCCCCCCACCAACAGCGCTCTGACAGCTGTTGCCAGCTCAGCCTCTCAGGGGCTAAGTGCGAAATCAGGCCCCCTTCAACACTAACCTCCTGCCGACCAATGAGCCGACTCTACAAATGTCAACACGCAGGCACACACACATGCTCTCACGCGCAAACACGCGCGCACACACACACGCACACAAACACACGCATGCGTTCACACACACACAAACACACACACACACACACATGTACTCATGCCCATGCCCACACACACACTCAATTCACTCAAATAAAATGAACACAGAAAGATGTGAGTGGAGTTTGCCCATCTGTGCTGTCACCAGCGCCCTGCCACTGAACCCCATCGCCTCCATAAAATGTATTTTTGGGAACTTTCCACATCACTTTAAAACCATCCTAAACTTTACTGGCATCTACTGGTTTACAGTTTACAGGTTTACAGTCTCATAAATTAAAGGATTTGGGGAAACTGTCTTAAGAAACTGAATGTGTGTGAATGCAAACCGTTAAAAGCATGTTGAATTGGTACTTCTGTCAGCACAAAATGGATACAGAGCAGATTTTTTTGTTACAAACAGAAAGGCTTTCTGAGCCCTGAAAACACAGTGGCATCCAGGCCCTGAGCTCAGTGACACGGGCCTGGCAGCAGAGGAGCCCTCAACCCCAGTACTGCCCTGCCTGCAGACCTGGTCCATAACAGTGGGGTATCTCACCCGGGGGCGGGGTTATGACCATAGGCAGACATTAAGGGAGGCCAGGGTTGGGGGGGCACCCAATCTGCAATCTGAATTCCAACCCCCAACAACTGGACCCCCTCTACCTCCCCCTCTGCCTCCCCTGGGTTAGTGCAGTGTTAGGACATTTGCCACAATCCCCCCCACCACAATTTGTAATTGCGATCTGATTACCCCCCTGGCCCCCCTTTGCTTACACGTCAAACTCCGCCCACGGTAATGGCCTGGCAAAGGGGGTGACATCCAAGCGGCTGGCACGGGCGAGGCCTGGCACGCTGATGAGTGGGCGGCAGCAGGTGGCACAGATGCTGCCGCCGCCACCTTCCATTGGATTTGAGGGTTTCTGCGGCAACCAGGTTGAGAGGTTAAACAAGCACCTGCCTTACAGCCAGCAGGGTGGAACTCGGCTGGGCGCTAGCACCACAACCATAAATCTGTGAAATCTTACCTTGTTTTTTCCCCCCTCTGTTTTACAGACTGGTCCAAAATCAATTATAAGTCATGTTTTTTTATGATTACCTGGAGCTTGTAAAAATATCAAATTGTGAAATAAAATTGCATTACTATGGTTTATTATGCAGTTTCTTAGAAGGCACCCTCATTTAAGATCACTTACTTTAATTTGTACTTTGCATCGCAATCATTTAAATAGCTGGATATTTGCAAAAGCAGTGATTAAAGCTTACAATCTTGTGGTTACATCTGAAGTTCCCAATGCACTACCTCGCACTGCTACCTGTGAAAGCCCTTTTAGGTTAGTGTGGTTAACGGACACCCAGACTCTTTCTTTCTATTAACATAAACTACTTTATACAAAGTAATGTCTGGCACCACTATGTCAAAAGCTAAAATTATCCTTGCTTTATTATTGAAAGCACAGCTCCCTTGACTATGTTGTCCAATCTGTTACCTGAGCTAGTCTGGTTCATTAGGAACGATGGTATTATGCCCTTGTAGTCCAAACCTTCTGCCTCACCAAATTTTAAGTAGAGAAGAATTCGTTGCCAGTTGTTCCAGCAGGCACCACTGTTGTTGTAGTACTCGCGCAGATGGGTGAATCGCAGGAGAACAGATGGTCAACCCAATCAATTTTGCGGGGCAGTGTGTAATGAAATGTGTCTGGCTATTGCAGGTGCTGGAGTTTTCTTCTCGAGGGGAACCCCGGACGAACACGTGTGCCTCCATTCATAGGTGGCGCAGACATTGCATAAAAAGTTGGAGAGCCCACAGCTTGGTACGTGTGTTACCCTTCTGAGAAAAGTTAAATACGACACTTGAATTTGGCTACTTGCTTCTAAATTGAAGGCATGCAGTCTTTATGGATAAGTATAGACATTTTAGATTTAACTAGTCATTACAAAAACAAAGCAGTTACAATGAAAATTTCAATCAGGACGTTTAGGAATTGTAAAACATAGCACACGTTACTACTTCCATGCTGGATAAATGAATACTGCCAGGAATGCACGAAAACATTTGGAGCAATTAGCCTCTCGAGAGACCAGACAGGTTTCAGTTGTATTTTATATATAATAACTGAATATATCTCAATTTCGACAGGTCTGGTTTCGGTCTAAGAACAGTATTTTGGTTATTATTCGTTACTAGCAATGTGCAAACATTTGTGTGCAATCAATAATGATCTTCTAAAATGCAATCCTCTGGTTTGTGATTCTCTGTAAGCTTATTAAACGCATGACGGAAACTTTTGTAAATACCTCCTCGTGAAATTATGCGTGTATGCCAGTATAAAGGTCAGCGTAGAATAATGTGTGTTACATAACACGTAGCCCATTCGGTCTGCTTGTATATTAGTCTTGAAAAGCGCGTTGCACAATAGTCCAGTGATACGATCCTCTCAATGAAAAGAAAGCGGTATAGTATTGAAAATTTTGTTGACAGCACTTTAGCCCTCGGCCAGAAAGTGTGTGTACGAGTACATCAAGCTGTTGCTATTTAGAAGTAGTATAATATATGTATGTTATACATAATAGGATACTCTTCAATGTTGTACATGTAAATTATTATATCACATTAATTCCATTTATACAGATTTTAGGTTAACAGTTAGGTTAATATATTTCGTTGTACTTATTTTTCTTATTATTATTCTTATTACTGTTGTTGATGTTATTGTTGCAGCTGTTGTTGTTATTATTATTATTATTATTATTAGTAGTAGTAGTAGTAGTAGTAGTGTAAGTGCAACTATGTTGCTTGGTGAATTTGGTTGAGGCCTCCCAGCTAAAATCGCCGTGGTGCTTTAAGAGGCTGGCGCTTTGACATGTCCCTTGTTAAACAGATGGGCGCCCCGAGCAAGTGAGCGCGCAGAGCACGGAGCTATTAAAGAGAAGCGCTGATCGGAACCACTGCGAGAACTTTGTAGACTTGCAACTTCTAGATAAGGATAACGACGAATTACCGCAAACAGCAAAACACAGAATTACGGGTAAGTATGTCAGTCTGCACCTTCGTTTCTTAGCCTATGTAAATTTTTACCCCAGGCATTTTGACTGCTTGTTTCGAAATCTGCTACAGGTATTTATGAGATGCTGGGAGTGAGGAGCCAGTTCACCCAATCTGTGTTTTTTGTGCCATGCTGTAATAGCCTATATAATTGTAATTTATAGACAGCTGATATCATTTAACTCGTAAGTTTCATGTAGTGAATATAGCTAGTCGTGATGATACACAAGTGTATGTAATGTTGATTGCATGCATTTTTCACGCGGTGGGCTTCCAACATTTATTCCATCTATACTTATGCGCTAGAATTTTGAACCTTCCTCCGAAACATCATCCGAAATTGAGAATTTGCTTAATTAAGAACAAAATTGTAACGCAAAGAGAAATATTTCCGCGCGGATGCGTCGCTCTGACTTGTTTTACTGTGCGACTGACAGATCAAGTAATTTTATTCCAACAAAATGCCAACACACAATTAGCTAATCACAGAGTGGCTTTGCCAAAATGCGGCAATAAACGCCTCGTTTCTGTGGCTGATTTTGGCTGGAGGCAAAACAGTCCCAGGAGCACTCTACTGGTATAAAACTATAGAAAAACAATCTGGACCCGGCCGGATCCCACAGCTACCGGGTAGACAGTTGTGAAGTAGCCCATAAATTAATTGTTTCACTTTTGAGTTGGGCAAGTATCTGTAAAATGTAGGTAGAATATTAGTCTTCATTTGCCTGTTGCTCTTACAAATTAACATTTTAAAAGAGTAAATCACACTGACAGATGATGAATTCTTGCATCTTTTAGAATAATTTTTGTTCAAGTTGAATTTATGATTGCATTAATTTGCGCTTCACGCTATACATTTGGCTTTTCTTTCTATTTTAATGGGTTCTTTTGTCAGGATTACTTCTGTTTTAATATAACCGGTTTTTGTATGGGATATTGTTTTTGCGATAAAAATGTATTACAAATTTCACAGGAGGTAGCCTGTGTGAAATGTATAGGTCTAAATTTATGTATTATTCATGATACTTTAGACGTCTACTTATATGGCGCATATGGTCAATTGCATATAGAACACATTTGATTTATTCGATTCATAGAAGCCGAAGGTCTATGCGCTAGGTGGGCCAATGTGCCATGAAATTGGTATGACAATGTGTGTTTGAAAAACTATAGAATCATCTCTTCCTCATTTGTTCTTGGCAAGCAACAACAAAACAAAAAAAGACTACTAGTTATATCGCGCCGTATTTTCTCCAGTATGGTTATTGTGTAGCCTATAAAACGTCACCTTTATTTACCTTTCAAAGCACGACCGTGGGTTCAAATTATTCGTTTTAACGTGGAAACAGTGTGCCTTGGTTAGAGGCTTGTTGAATGTATATGGTGATTTAGAAAATAATACTTTAAGGAAACCCTAATAAAATTAATTTGCCAAATGCTATTATACAACATGCTTTTGAAGAGAGGTGCCAAGGACACGTTTAAAGTACAACGAGAACACCTTGGCTCTCCTAACGTGTTGGCTCAAGGTTTGATGTAGTTCCGATTTCTAAATCACTGCTAGAACTAACCCCTACTGCACTTACGGAGTGTATGTTAATTCCTGCATTGCATTACGTCGTTATTAATTCACGAAGCCCGTCAACTGTGATGAGTAATTTGAGTTTTTCTCTTCTTTAATCTGAAGTAGGTGTGGCAGTAGGCTACTGATCCACTACATGCACCCGCGCTTGCCCAGGGTGTAATCATCAGTAACGTGAGGAGGCTCCGGAAACTGTCCAGGGAAACGACAGCGAAATTGGATATTATAGACGGTTTTTTGGTTATTTTTTGTTTTAATGTGCCATTTACAGTTACACTAGTTCTCATTATCTATCCCAAGTTTCCATATGTAGCAGGAATCCGTGATTGAACCAGCTCAACTTCAGATGACAAATTAAAGGCAATTCCTATATATTAAACACATCACAGTTTTCAATAAGGGTGGCTGTAGTATACAAGTTGGTAAAATGTTTTAAAGGTGTGTCTCATTATTTTGAAATATTGGACTGAAAAGGAGAAGACACTCCCAAAAGACCAGCAAAACATTGTGTTTCAGGACAATTATGGATGCTTGCAAGAGCATCTTTTATTTGTGGTTTATAGTAAATCGCTTAAAGACAGTGCATTAATACATGAGGTCAGCCAACATGGTGACCTGACCTGAATGGCCTCCTTCAAGGTGTCCATTTCCTTCTAAGATTGCTCTTCAAATATTCATCACCCCAATAATCTGGAGCCGTTTGATAACTGACACTGGGACTGGTTTTTATCTACAAGCAGCATCTCTGCATGTGGAGTGCCATTAATGATATCCCTTTAGCCACACGTCCTGAGTTCAGGGGCTATTAACTTGTCTGAAGTTGGGAGGCGGAGTGGCCTGTTTGAATAGAATCTGCTGACAGTGAATAGTGCTGCTTGGGCTCTGTTTTCTCCACTAAATCGGGGTGGTGTGCAGTCGTTTGCGCTGAATTCTGTGACCGCTGGAGTGTCTCTTCTCGGTCCCGGATCAGTTTCACCCATGAATGTTATTAGCGCCCTGCATCCGTGAATGCGTCGGCAATTACAGGCTAAGAGCTTCCTCTTGCCTCTCGACATAAAGGGGATTAGCAGACTCGGAATCAGCGTTTGTCTGCTGAATTGAAGCCTGCACTACAGTAGCTGCACTGCTTCTAGTGTCAGTATATGTTTTGTGTACTTTTGTGTTTTCCTGTTGTTGGAGACTAGAAGTTACCATCTGTCGCCAGATTTTAATCTTGTGTTGCTTGTGACCCTCTTGTTTCTGCTGAAGCCATCTCAGTCTCCCTGTCACTCTCACCCTTCAAAGTTGACTTTTAAAATGGCTGACTTCGCTGACTTTCACTCCCCCGGCCTTAAAAATGAATGACGGGCACAGAATGCAATATATATATATATATATATATATATATTTGATATTTCCCTGTTGGGATCAGTCTGTTCCTGTCACTACACTAAGCCACAACACACGGATCACTCTGGATGTTTGAGATTGTGAGTGCTGACCACTCCTCTCTCTGCCCATTTTGCTCCCTCTTGCATAGTTCTGATTGATGTAACATGAATATCTTTTTAAAAACTGAACCTTATTTTTAAGGATTAGCATGCAACGCTACCCCCCCACCCCCACCCTGAGGCCCAAGTGTGGACCCTCTGTGTAATGTTATATTTTCAGCTCCAAAACTCTCCATGTGGATGGGGGGGGGGGCCTTGATGGGGACATGGACTCCCCTGCAGAGCGTTACTCTGGACAGTCTCACTTGCGGCTGCCCCCCCTCCCCCCCACCACACACATATAAATCATTCATGCTGTGATTTTGAAGGTATATTAATGATGCAAAGATGATGGGTTTGACTGCTCAGATTTTTATTCTGTCTGACTTGTGAGATGGGTTGCCACTTTTTAAAGACGCCCCTTCACCTTTGCTGTGTCTTCACTCAAATCCACGACCCTTTCACCTGGAGCAAGGCTGTGTTGGGTGTGGCTTCTTGTTCTATTCTAATCAGCTTGGTGCTGTCTGTATGTAGGGAAAAGCAGATACATTTCCCCGCTTTCGTGGGAATACTAGGAGCAGCCCTTGTTCACCTCCCATGCGGGAGGAAACAGTCTCCAGGGACTGTGTGCAGAACACTTTAAAGCTCAATCTAGCCATCAGCATGTGGTCCTCACTAGGTACTAGAGGGGGGTCCCCGCATGGTCTGAAATTTGTGACACAGACAATCACGACAGACGCATTGAAATTCTGGTGGAGTGGAGGCAGCCGTTCTACAGCTGACAAAATGCAGGGTCTCCTTTAGCTGGCCTGGGCTGTTAGAGCTGTCGGTTTCAGGTGACCCAGAGAACACGCCCCCGTCCAGGGGTAGGAGATTGTTTTTAGAGTACTTGTGTCCCACATCTGAGTCTTCACTGGAAACAGCTTTGCTGTGAAGACAACAAAAAAAAAGAAGAAAATCCTTGTCCGCTAATGTGTCTTGTGGATTTGATTAATGTTGCAGTCACTTAAAGAGAAAATCTAAGCTATTGTGCTCATGTCTGTAGTGGATTATGTCCTTTTAAGGCTGCTTGTACTGGATCATAATGATGAATGCGTTTAAAGGAACTGACAGGTCATTTATAACGTTTAAAACAGGGCAGACATTTACCAGGCGAGATCGGTGAGGATTATACTTCAGACTTGTTGGGAGTGAATAGTAGCAAAGTCTACGTTTTTGTATGTGAACTGACACACCACAGAAGGAATGAATGTGCAAGTAGCCACTTTTCTGTGGTCACTGCATTATTTTAAAAGGTCAGCAGTCTTAAGTGTTTTGTCCCTCCTTGAAAACGCATGCTCAGCAGAAAGAGAGTGTGAGTTTCTCCACATCTTCAGCCGCCCGTGTCTGCCTGGATGTGCCCGGGCTAAATTGGCGATTTAGTGTGAACAGCTGTATTTTTAATTATAGGACTTTATCTCCATTATTTCTGCTTTGACCTGCATCAGCGTGGCAGAGGCAATGAGGTAAATTCAATCCGACCGCAGCGTGTGCTGCTCTGAACTTACATAATAATAAATAACCATATTTAGCTAAGGCTGCATTTTTCTTATATTCTTATTCAGCACTTTTTGTTGCTGGGAAACTGCTGAATTTATAAAGTTTCGTGAAGGGATGGAAATACGTATGGCACTCACTTAAATACGAAATTGTACTCAAAGATAAGGGCATACTTGAGTGTGTTTTGATTGAATAAAAGCTGTTGTGTGTGGGGGATGTGGTGATCTCTGTCTGTTATTGCCGTTGTCCCTAAAATACTCAATGGCTGGACTCTTGTGTCAGGCTCTATATATAGTGAGGATCTGAGGACTTTGACGGTCCTGGAATATTGTGTGCATTCACAGCTGACAGCGACCTCATTCATGTTCACTCTCAAAAAAGACGTGTGAATATCAAGCACACTTTTTGTGTTACTACTTTTGTGTTAATTTCAAAACATTTTGTGTCAGAGTTACTACTTTTGTGTTACAAATAATCAATTTATGTGTTGCAAAGGGTCCTTTAATGTGTTAAAAATGACATTGTTTCGAGAGTGGTGGTCAATAGAAAAAGCATGCTTTGTGAACTTGTATCTTTGTCAATGAGATTTTAAAACGCTGCTTTGAAATGGCATGTTAAAAGTTTGTAATGGCGTAAATTAAATGAAGTTGCCAAGGGAATCCGTGTTGTCCCGGCTGTCCATTCACCCATGTTGCAGGGCAAATGCATATATATTTATCTCATCTCACTGAAATATTTGGATCCAGCGTCTGATATACCCCACAGCCTGGCATCAAACTTTGATCGATACTGCACATAATTGACTGTAGCATTGCTCAGGCAGGGCAGGAGTGGGGGTTGGGGGGGGGCGGGGGGAATGGGGGGTTCATAAATGTGCAATGGTCTGTGTCCCTTCATGCTCCAGCAGCTCCTCTGGGTGACTGCACGGCTGTAGTTTGCCTGAGTCTGCTGGGCATGCAGCGCAGTTGTCCAGCGCAGGGGCTGCGCAGCTCAGCCTGTGGGCTGCAGGGTCACCCCGAGCGGCAGCTAGCAGAACAGTTTTCTGGTCTCAGATTTCTGAGGAGACCTGCAAAATGGAGGGCCTGGCTTACTGAGAGCTTTAGCATGCGCAAAGCCTTTTAGCATGCGCCAAACTAATAACACAACCAATGATTGGTGAAAAACAAAATACCACAACCAATCATTGGTCATGTTATTGATTTTGCATGTGCTAAAAGGTTTTGCATGTGCTGAAGGTCTGAATCAGGCTGTAAGATGAATAGGCCTATGAATATTACCGACCATGTCTGTCATGTCCCCGGAAGGAACGTGTATTTGTTAACGCTCGGCCAGGGTTTGAAAAGTCTTCCTGTGTCCTTTCCTGTGTTTCACTTTGTCTTTATAAACACTCCGAGGGTTAATTCAGTTACGGGCAGGGACCGTGCGACGTCCACAGCGTTCGTCAGACTCCCTCTTTTCCTTGTTCCTGACCTCTAATTACTTTTGGATGAGGGCCACAGACAAGCTGTAAATAATGACAAATCAAGCCTGTTTCTGTGTTACGGTTCTGCTGAGCTTCCCCCATAAATTATCATCGGGCCGCGTTAGGGGGGGCGCTTGGCGGTTTCTTCCTGACTGCATCTTTAATGATGGCGGGAGGCCTAATGAAATGATGCCGGTGTGGCGTGCCCTGGCGCGGGGGGGTTTGGAGGATGGATGGAGAGAGAGGATGGGGCGTCTTTCCTAAATGCCATTTATTTCTTCATCTGCTAAGAGGGGGGATTTGTCATTGTTTGTTTGACCGTTTAGGCCGTGTACGTGAGCGCTCGAGGCTTCTCGGTTTAAACGTGCTGTACAATGAAATGAATGGCTGTGGAAGTTAACGGATGCTTTGGGGGGGGGGGGGGGGACTGGCTAATTCCCTTTGTTTCTTCTCCCCTCTGAAGACTTGGAAAACAGTCCATGTAGATGAATGGAGTGAGAGCGAAAGTGTGGACGACGGAGGAAGAGGGACGTAGCCAAGAGGGGAAAATGAGCTGAGCAAATTCTCCTTTTTTCACCGATTCACTGATCACTGTAGAATAAGGTTCTCCTCGTGTACTGTGAAGTCCCTAATGAGCCCCCCCCCCCCCCATTTTAGCGTGTAACAGTTGAGTCCGGCTGTGGGGAGCGGCACAGACGGCAGTACAGCGATCGTGGATCCGCTGTACTGCTAGCAGTTAGCGGTGGTTTTTTTTAATGTGTGTAATAAAGGATGCCTGCCTGCCTTTATGCAGCTGAAGGGGTGTCCCTGTGCTATTCACGGACTGTAATGGATCTGCTGGGAAATGGTGCACGGGTCGTGACTGACTGCTCTCATCTGAACTCCAGCTGATGTTTCAAATGACTGCCAAGTACACCACTTCCATTATTTGTGTTGAGTTGAGCCCGGGCGCTCATGCTAACAAGTGACATGTAATTAGTTAGGCTTTGGTCTCGGAGTGAATTGCTCTGGGCAGCGCCCTGTTGAAGCAAAGGCTGTGAGCGTGTGAGCTGCGTGCCTGTGCTTGCAGTGAGCTGCTCTCATTGGCGCTGCTCGGGTTGATTAGCTGTGATGCTCTGCTGCTCTGCGTCGCTCCGCTTTTGAGAGAGGACATGTCCTGTGCTGAAAGAGAGGCTTGTCCTGTGTGTGTGTGTGTGTGTGTGTGCGCGAGCACAAGCTTGAATGCTTTGGTATGTGCGTGGATGCTTGTGTGATATGTGCATGTCAAATGTGCACACACATGTACGGATGTGAATGTGTGTGAATGTGTATATGTGTGTGTGTATGTGTGTGTGTATTTTATGTTGAAAGACATCGAGATTATCCACAGCAGATCTCCTGACAGTCGTGGTCACGGTGCTCCAGGTTCCGGGCAGGTTTGCCTGCGGTGTGATGTGATAAAACAGTTCTGTGGGTCGTGTGGTGCTGCCATCTGCCCCGGCCCCTCAGTCACACCAGCGCTGCCCCTGTCGGCAGGCAGGGGGCGCCGCTCGGCTCCTGTCCCGCCCATCACACAGATCCAGTCTCACACACAGCTGCTCTTTTTCATTTCCTGTACACCACACGCTGTGTACCTTCTCTTCCGCTTATTTAGTGTGCTATCAGAACAGCTCGTGCAGACATCCTGCCATCCAACAGCCATGAGCGAAGGTCCCGGGGGAGACAGGGGTTGGCACGACCCCCCCATTAAATGGCCCCCCCCTCCAGTATTATTACATTGTATTGAGTGGTACTGGGAGTGCATTTCCTGTTTGTTGCTGCCCCTGAAGTTGAAATGAGATCTGTGTCCTTGGAAACAGCATGAGTGAGGATGTTTGACTTTGCATTGTGCTTCCCCCGCCATGGGGAGCCCCTGAATGACCACAGACGTGTGATAGACAGATAAGTCTCGCGTGCGGGAACACATAACAATGGCCGGCCGGAGGAGGGGGGGCGCAGACATGGGGGCAAATACCCAAACCCTCCTCGCTCAGATACTTAGGGTGCTCCATCACCTTCAGCTGTCCCCTGACACTGCATCCATTTTGTCCTCTCTCCTTCTCTTTATCTGTTCTTCCTCCCTCCTCTCTTCCAAACCCCCCTCCCCCTTTACCAATGCTCCAGATACCTGCTTCTGTCACGCTGTCCACCCTGTAGTTGTTAGTCTTTTTGATGGGCTTGTTGTGATGGCCTGGTGTCATGTTTTAACCTTGATTTGTAACACAAGCTTAACAGGAACAATAGCATCTTATATAACCAGTGCTCATTACTGAAGATGTGTGCACCCGTGAAAGGTGATCTAATTACACCTCTTCTGGTTTCTTCCGTTGAGCAAATGACTGCTGGAATGTGCCGTTGATGAATGAATGAGGCATCGCCAGTATTAATGATTGTGCTGCTGTATTCATTACCTCTTAATGCACTGGTAATGCAACAGTAATCATCCTACAAATAATAGCGATTAAGCCAAATGTCAGTGCACTAGACATGCATACTTCAAGCCCAGCTGGCAAATGCCAACCTGTCATCTTTGCTTATTGGCTGGAGCTTAACTATTAACTTACTGTATGGCAGGGAATGGTGGTGTGTATGTAATGTGCACATGTACGATGGTCACAGTAATTTGGTGGGGGTGCAGGGTTCACTCCGTGTAGCAGCTGTGTAACTCTTGCCCGGTCATGTAGTAGATGCAGAGATAACTGGGGTGTGCAATCCAATCTCTCACACAGGGCAGGCTACGCAGTAGGTAAATGATAAGCCTGAATGGGCTAGGTGACCTGATCTGGTCCTTACGTGTTCAGAAGTTCTGGGATGTGGAGTGCTCTCCCGAACGCTGTCTGGTTTTCTGGAAATTCAGAGCATTCAGGGTGCTGCCGTTTGTAAATTCTGAGCACTACACCTTGGGAGGACTCGGTGCGCTCACTGGTGACAGTTGAGTGTCTGATCGTTCCAGTCTAAAAAACAAACATCATTTGTAAATTAACTGATTTCTGTGAGCTCCACGAACCACAGAGCATTGAAATCAGAGCAGAATTTCAGAGTGAATTTATGAACGAACTTCTTACGTTTTGCATGTTCTTTGTTCACAGGGCGTGAGTGGAGAGACAGGAAGCTGTCACGAGGGGACCGGAGGACGGCTTGGGACAGGTGGACAGAGTTCCTGTGAAGAGGGAGGCATCTCTGGAAACAAACTGACACTGACACGAACCTGACACTGCAGCCACGCTGAAGACCGAGCGCTTTCTGTCAAACATCAGCTCGGCCTGCCACTCTCCCCGCTCAACAGGACCGCTGAGATACCGCCGCCATTTCCCCCAGTTCCCTTCACACCACGAGCATCGGGAAGAAGGACGTCGTGTCACTCCTCAGTGTTAGCTGCGTTTTCCTTGGGTCTGAAACCAGGCCTACTGGGCAGAATCGCTGTCAGCTCCTTGATTTAATGCACAATTGGCTTGTGTACGTAAGCCTACCAATCAGAGACACTTATCCAGCTTTGCTCAGACTAATGGCCAATTTAGCAACCAGAGCCCTAAGGTCAGTCAGGTCTATACACTCGGCCATCGATTAGCATCGCCTCTGATCTCATTAGTTATATTTCCTGCCCTCGCTCGCTTGTTTGTTCACATTATCCGTTGCCCCTTCAGCATATGCTGTAAATAGCAAGTGTTGTGTCAGTTCCTTTACAGATTGCTGAGCCCCCCCCCTCCCTCTAACTGTAATTACTGTGTGCTGTATACAGCACCTGGATGTGAACGTCCCATCTGCCGACCATTAGCCTCTGGCGAGCGGGTTGGAAGACGCTGCGTTTTCATCGGGTTCTTTATGCGCTCGGGGCAGCTTGTTGTGTCATGTCCAATCAATACACTCCAGCGCTTCTGAAAACGAGAGCGGAGATGGCGTTGGTGTAATAAATTGGCCTGTTGTTGTTTCCCACCTCCAGTTCAGTCGCTTTCGAGCAGGGTGATCAGCTCCGGGCTGAGTTAGATTGATTTCTTGTCGCGTGTGGGCATTTTTTTTTCTTTGTGTGTGCGTGTGCATGTATGTGTGTGTGCGCGTGCGTTTGTACCAGGCCTGTCACAACTCCAGAGTCGCTCAGAGCTAGCACGCGGCCGCCTTTGTAGCCTGCCTCAAACCTGGCCAACCTGTCGGCGCACCCCACCATCCAGACGGTCTGTAAGTTCTGCCGCCGGGCCCCTTGGAGGATGAGCGATGTCCCCACGCTGGACTACGAGGTGCTGTCCCCGGGCCCCTCACTCCCCGGGGCCCCCACCAGCCCGCCGCTGGCGGGCGACAACGAGCAGAAGACGGCCCTGGCCTTCGTAGGCCTCCTGCTGCTCTTCCTCATCTTCCTCCTGGTGCGCTGCTTCCGCATCCTCCTGGACCCCTACAGCCGCATGCCCTCCTCGTCCTGGACCGACCACAAGGAGGGGCTGGAGAGGGGCCAGTTTGACTATGCGCTGGTTTAGGGGAGACCCGCGGGGCACCCCTCTTTTAGGCCTGGCTCCCTCCGTCCTCCCGCACGAGAGGGGAGGACCAGTGCACCCTCTTTAGGAGTCACTGCACAGACACTGGCTGAGCCCCTCTAGCATAGCGTTTCCTACTGAAACACCTCTTGAGCAGGCCCCCCTAAGCACACCGCTGTGCGAGGAACACATGCTGTATTTGGAGCTGGGGTCCCTTTTGTTCTGGGTAGTGGCTTCAGTTGCCGGGAGGCTAGCAGAGCCATTAGAAAAATCACTGAACACAACACAGCACTCGCCATCGCTGTCCTTTCACTGCTTGATTATAGAGCCCGGGGGATGATGATCTGCACAGCAGCAGTAACGTGCCAATATCTGGCTTTTACGTTTGACTGCGTTTATGTTTATCCTTGGCACCAGTACAGAAAAAAACGGGGTTTTGCTTGGGATGGGTGCAATAATACCAGCTGATGGCAAAAAAAAATAATGTTACTCCAAACACGTTAATGTGCTTGGAGGCAGATGGATGGAAAAATAAGGGAAATTAAACTGGTGAATTGTACCCCTCCATCCCCATTCTTGTAGTCCTGCGAGTCTTTCCAGTAACTGTCCAGCAAACTGATGGTAAATGTTTGGATTGTGTTTTAACGATGTTGTTTACAGGAGTTGATTCCCTTTAAGAAACCTGGCCAGATGTTTTGCTTCATACTGTAGTCACATGTTAAAATGTGTAGGCTTTTGCCTGATGAATCATAGTAGCTCTGTCTGTCTATAACCGAAAAAAGCCATATCTGTAGAAGACCTATAATTGTATTGCTATTGGTCTTTCTCTTTGCTCTATCCTACCTGCCAAGCTTGGTGAAACCTGTTGTGTATGAGAGAAACTTTTAGAGACATCGGAAATGCTTTATTTTTGTATTCTGACTCTGGTTTAGAGTCTCTTTTTGCAAATATTCAGTAGTTTCTCTTGGTTTTGTAGCTCTCAGTGTTGTAATTGGATAATGAGTAGCCAAGCTTCGGGAATTAAGTACAAGTTTGAAGAGATTGTGTTTTGCTCACATTTTTCCAAGATTTGTAAGTAGATTGGATATTTTTCCTACTGTTCTTTTTTTGCTAAGCAGAAATTGTGTTTAATAAAATGGGGGTTTTCTTCTCTACTCAATGTGCCTCAGAGTTTCAACATGAATGAAATGTTGACGGTTTGAATGTATTTTTCTTTTGCAAATCAATAGGAACAGCAGAAGTCTGTTGCACAAGCACAAAGCACTTTTAAATCACTAGACCAGTTGTAACCAGCCCTGTTCCTGAAGATTTGCCATCCTGTAGGTTTTCACTCCAGCTCCAACAAAGCTCACCTCATTCGACAGCTAAAGAGCTTATAGAGCTGCTGTTCAGTAGAGTCAGGTGTGCCACATTAGGGCTGGAGTGAAAACCTGCAGGACGGTAAATCTCCAGGAACAGGGCTGGTTACCGCTGCACTAGACTGTCAGTTGCAGGAAATCAATGTTCTCAAAAAATTGAATTCAGACACAAATCATTTAAAAATATAACCCACAATTTTTATTGCCATTCATGTTTCTGGTAAAAGGTAAAAAACAGAACAAAACAAAAAACCAAATAAGAATCGTCGATAACCGGCAGTACAGATTTCAGATGTATGTGCCCAGACTCAAAAAAAATTTTTTTTTTGAATCTTCCCAGCAGTATGAAAGAAATGTTTGCAAAATGAGACATTATTGGACTAGAAAGAAGTTCAGCCAGGCCTTGGGAATGCTATGGCTCAATTCGTGGTTATGGAAACCCAGGTACAGTTTCAGGCAGATATACAGCTCTTGGGCCCGAATGCTACTCCTTCCTGAGCTCTTTTTGAAAAGGAAATATGTAAGTTTTTTTCCTAAAAAAATTGCAAGCTATTTGGTTTCTATGGTAGCAGTGTGTTTCAAGTTTGACACTGAAGCTGAGATACAGTACACACACACACACATTCCGATTTTGGCATGTAGTGGCAAATAAAACGAACAGAAAGAGATACAAAGTATACAAGGTCCCATGTTAAACGGTTATGCATAAATATAGTTCAGGCCGTTGTACAGTGCAGTAACGATGTTCAGAGAGCAAAAAATAAAAAAATAAAAAATCACTGTTTAGCACCAGATATATAAAACTAGACACTCTCAAATGGTGAAGTGCCTGAGTGCTGAGTTTGCATGGTTCCTCCAGGCTTAATTCAGCTTATTTTGTTGTAACTCCGTGGAAAGCGCTGTACCTACGTGTAGTCGCTTGAGCTCCACATTCTTTTCTGGTTTTTCTACAAAAACATTATTGCTGCTATGAGCTCAGAGACTTTGAGTTGGACAATATGTAAACAGTGGTCTCTATGGCGATGTTCTAAAAATCGGTGCAGGGTGCCGACTGTCATACAGTTTTTTGAGCAGGACAAGCTTAATCAGCACTTTAAGGCCTTCAATCATGTGTTCAGAATGATGTTTCTTTTTTTGCTTTTGGCAGCCTTGAAGCTTTTTAAAATAACAAAAAAAAAACAAAAAAACAAAAACAATCTACATTTCACTTAAAAATATACAATTTAATTTTCAAGAAGCAAGTTTAATAATATTGGTTTTCAGCATTGAGACAGAACGGACAGACAAAACACGCAACAACAAAACAAAAAAAACTAATAAAATGTCACTTTTTTGCAATCAAGATTCAAGACTGCGGTTTTTCACTTTTTGTACAGAGTGAAAGTTGGAATTGTTTAGCACCATTCTCTCTTAAAGAAAAAAGACATGACGTATGTGCGGACCTGATGAGGGCTCGTTTTACATGAGGTTCAGTGTTTGCTTGCGCTAGCCCGCCTCTCGAAACAAAGATGTGCATTAGCCACTGGACAGTTTGATGAATTTGTCTTACTACATTTCCGCTTGATTGAAACGATAAGCTACAGTAACTGTGAAACTGAGTACACGATCGAATGAAATGTCTCAGACTGATAGTTTGTGCTCTATTAACGCATTAGAAGTCCTAATTGTACCATCATACTGGTGGTCAAATTCTCAGTTTGCTGCCATTCTGAGACAGATCTCCCTGATTCGCAGAAAGGTTTCAGTGCGTGATGACACAGTAGCACCATGGGAATGATCTCCAGTTCAGCGTTGTACCTAAGGGGTTTCAATCATTCCCGTAAATTCTCTCTAGTTCCCGTTAATGTGTCGCCCCCTGCTGCCCAGCGGCAGCAATGACACTGAGCTACGTTGTGGTTGAACTGATTTTCAAGGGACTGAGGTAACAGAACGTGACAGCACATGCAAACACATTGAAGGCACCTGCTCTCCACCTACAGGGGAGAGCTGACGATAACAGTACTAACCGTCCATTTTACTTTTCTGAAGTTTGTACTAATATCTATGTTCTTTTTTTCTTTAGACCTGAAATGTTGCTTTTAAAGTTGCAGTCCTTCGTGTGAACATTTTCTCTTAACTTTTAAACAGTATAATACATTAGAGATTACACAGAATACTGAACGGAGCAGAGGATAACCTTTGACCCCGGCATTGCCAGATCATGGAGATTACAGAAAGGTGAGAGACTGTTTGGATCACAGCTGACACGGCACACGTTTAGTTCTTCTCTTTTCTCCTCCCACATTGTGCTCTTCTTCACCAGAAGAACACAATCATTAAAACCTTTGGTGTAGAGAAGCTGGTCATCAGTCGTATTCTGGTCAGACAACACTTCAGAAATGATGCGAGATGCCATTCCAGAGACGACCGCTTGGAATTCGAGAGGATGTTGTAAACATGAAGCTTCCTTTTGATTGGTTAAAACAAGTAGCTGATACTTCTGTTTAGCTTTGCAAACACCCACGTTTTCCCCCATCTTTTAACTTAAAAGGCTCAAAAAAGGCATCAAGCACATCCAATGCTTCTGGCTCTTGTGGCATCTTTTTTCTCCCTCCCCATCTATTGTTGCCGCATGCAGGACACAGGAAGTGGGCGGGGAGCTGCACCCCTGCCAGGTGCCAGCGATGCCCACTGTGCCCACGCAGAGGCGACAGAGAGGAGGCGTGACCCAAACTCTCGGCACCTTCCTGCAATCCGGCAATCTGCTCAAGGGGGCGGGGCGGGGCGGGGCTGAGGTGGGGCGGGGCTGGGGAAAAAGGGGGGAGGGAATGTGAGCAAGAACAACAAACAGAAACTCAAATAAAAGTGGTGGTTGATTGTTTCAGTTTTTTTCCTCTCTCTTTGTTTTTTTTTTTTAATTAATAAAGACCCCGCCCTTCAGGCGGTGGTGGTGGTGGGGCGGGGCGGGGCGGGGCTGGGTGGGCGGAGGCAGTTCTGGGCGGGGCCCGGCGCTCAGTGCAGGTGGATGTGCAGCTTGATGCGCAGGGCGTCGCCGATCTCCCCCAGCAGGTAGTCGCTGTCGTGCTGGTCCTCCAGCTGCCGGAGCCTGCGCGGGCCGAACAGCGGCAGGCTGGCGATCTCCAGGCGGTACGAGCCGGCGGCCGGCGGCTTGCGCCCCAGCCGCAGGACGCTCTTCCCGTCGCGGCGCTCCAGCAGGCGGAAGTGCTCGCCCTGGTTGCCGTGGGTGATGACGTAGCGCACGTGGTGCTCCAGGGGCTCCAGGGCCGGCAGCAGCTCCAGCAGGGGCTCCTTGTTCTGCAGCGCGGCCAGGCTCAGGTTCATGGGGATGGAGGACTGCGTGTCCACGCTGGCCATGCTGACCGACGGCTGGCGGAGAGGCGAGGACAGAGGGAGTCAGTCACATGACCGCGGCATCCCCCCAGGTCTACCAGACTACCTAAAGCAGGGGTGGCCAATCTTATCTAAATAGAGTCAGTGTGGGTGCAAGTTCTTGTGCTAGTCCAGTCAAGACCTGGTGAAGAATCAGGTGTCTCAGTGCCGGGATAAACCAAAAACCTGCACCCACACTGACCATTTTCGGATAAGATTGTACTCCCCTGAACTGAAACGCCCTAAAATGCAAGTTTGACATTTATTTCCTCCGAAATAATGACTCAGGGCTGCCAAACCCTGTTCCTGGAGATCAACCTTCCTGTAGGTTTCATTTCAACACTAATTTGGCACACCTAATTCTACTGATTAGTTGTTCAGAGAGTTGGAGTAAAAACCTACAGGAAGGTAGATCTCCAGGAACAGGGTTTGGGCAGCTCTGATATAATTGACCCAAAGCATAGATAAACTGGGCAGATCAAAAGGGAGGGAGAGAGAGAAGGACAGCGGGTGAGGGAGAGAGAGAGGGAGAGCGGGTGAGGGAAAGAGAGAGAGGGTGAACAGGTGAGGGAGAGAGAGAGAGGGCGAGCAGGTGAGGAGAGAGGGGTGAGAGAGGGGAAAGAGGGACAGGTGAGGAGAGAGAGAGAGGGAGAGGTGGGAGAGAGGAGCAGGTGAGGGAAGATGAGGGAGAGAGGAGGTGGAGAAGAGAGGGAGAGGCAGCAGTGAGGGAGGAGAGAGGAGAGCAGGTGAGGGAGAGAGAGGGAGAGGTGAGGGAAGAGAGGAGGCGACGGGTGAGGGAGAGAGGAGAGCGCGGTGAGAGAGAGAGAGGGCGAGCGGTGAGGGAGAGAGAGAGGCGAGAGGTGAGGAGAGAGAGAGGAGAAGAGAGGGACACGGTGAGGGAGAGAGAGAGGGAGAGCGGGTGAGGGAAAGAGAGAGAGGGCGAGCTGGTGAGGGAGAGAGAGAGAGGGCGAGCAGGTGAGGGAGAGAGAGAGGGAGAGAGAGAGGGACAGCAGGTGAGGGAGAGAGAGAGCGAGAGCAGGTGAGGAAGGCGCAGTGAGGGAGAGAGGGAGCATGGGAAGGAGGAAAGTACCTGCTTCAGCTCGTTGTCCTCGCTGTTGCGTCTGTGGCGGGCACCCTTGGCGCCGGCGCCGTTGCCGTTGATCTTGCACTCGTAGCAGGCCTCGGGCGACAGGGCGCTGTCGTCCTCCTCGCCCTCAGCGCCGGGCGGGTACTGACCCTGGAAGCCCAGGCCTGTGATGCAGTGACTGCGGAGACGCAGAGCAGAACGCATGAGAACCCCTCACCCGGATCACAGCCCGCCGGGTCCACTCCGCCACCAACATATCCCTGGGGGAACTTCTCAACTGAACATTCTACTGCTGATGTAGCAATCAATACTGGTAACCGAAAGCAATGGAGTTCTAGAACACTGACTTAGAAAACATTACAAAGAACCTACACTTCAAAGGGTGAAGTGCATGTACTGTCAACCCAATAATGAGATGTCGTTCATTCTCTTTTTCTATTGTATTTGTTTGTACATGTTTTCAAACCTATTTAATCAAACCAGCAGTCAATCGACAATCAACAGGATTCATTTGCTGGCTATTAAGTCAAGATAGTTCGTAATAAAGGGATTTCCACACATGGCATTTTGCACACCACAATGCTGAACCTTGTGTTTAAAGTTACAGGGAGCACACAATGTGCCCTACGTCCCCGCGCAGCGCGCTTAGCTTACCCCTGTCCCGCTCTGTAGTACCCGCCGGGGCAGCCACAGAGGTAGCCCCCGTCCGTGTTGGAGCAGCCGAAGCTGCAGGGGTTGCTGTTCATCGAGCACTCGTTGATGTCCTGGCAGGAGCCGGCGCCCTGCTCGAAATCGAAGCCGGACGGGCACACGCACTTGTAGCTGCCCAGCGTGTTGTAGCAGGAGGCCGAGCCGCACACCTGATTGCTGCTGCACTCGTTCTCATCTGAGAGGGAGGAATGGAGGGAGGGAGAAGAAAGAAAGAGAGAAAGAATGAAATGAGAAGCTGAGGCATGTGAAAACAGGACAGGAGCTGGGTTGAGGATGAGCTCATGTTTCATAGGATGTGCTGAGAGTGATGCATACGTCCTCAGCTTCAGAACAATGCTGGACCACTGCAGAACAGGGCCACTCACCTACGCACTGGTTCCACTGGTAGTGTTGGACAGGGCCACTCACCTACGCACTGGTTCCACTGGTAGTGTTGGACAGGGCCACTCACCTACACATGCGTTCCACTCGTTGATGTTGGCAGGAGCCCGCTCAACAAGCGACGGGCATCCCTGAGCTGCCAGTGTTGACAGGGGCCAGCCCACCTGATCTGCGCACTGGTTCCATCTAGAGGAATGGGAGGGGAAAAGAAGAGAGCAGATAACATGAGAGCTGGGCTTGAACAGAGTGAGCTGGTTGAATAGCTCCTGTTATGGGCATGCGCGAGAGTGTCAACTCCTCACTTCAGAACATGCTGGCCACTCAGTGCATGGTTCCACTGGTAGTGTTGCAGGCCACTCACCTACGCACTGGTTCCACTGAGAGTGTGGACAGGGCACCACCTAGACACTGGTCCACTGGTAGTTTTGACAGGCCACTCCTACGCACTGGTTCCACTGCTAGTGTTGGACAAGGGCCACTCACAGCACTGTTCCACTGTAGTGTTGGACAGGGCCCCTCAACCGCACTGGTTCATGTAGTGTTGACATGTCCTCACCAGACCGTCCCATGGTAGTGGTACAGGGTATTAACCCACTCATTGGTCATCTGAGAGGATGGAGGAGACGAGGACTCACACGACTGGATTAATAAGTGTTGTGACGAGTGCTCATCAGCTGCTGAGTAGGAGTGTTGGACAGGTGCCACTGACTCGATTTCATCATGGTGTGTGGAAGGGACACCCGCATGGTACTGAGTGTTACCCTCATTAGCTGTGAGAGATGAGTGTGGACTACCTGAGGGATGGCTGAGTGACTCATCATGTGTGTGAGAGAGAGGGCAGAGTGACTGAGTGACTCATCATGTGTGAGGAGGAGAGAGAGGCAAGAGTGAGATGAGATTGATACTCATCATGTGTGTAGAGAGAGGCAGAGTGATGATGCTATCTGTGGGAGAGAGAGGGATGTACTAGTGACTCATCATGTGTTGAGAGAGTGGCGAGTTATGTAATTTTAAACAGTACGTAGTGAACTCATTGTCTGTGAGAGAGGTGGCGGAGTGACTGAGTGACTCATCACGTCTGTGAAAGATCGGCAGGGCGACTGAGTGGCTCACCCTCGCACTCCACCCCGGTGGTGTCCAGGGAGAAGCCCTTCTCGCACTCGCAGTTGAAGCTGCCGGGGGTGTTGAGGCAGGAGGCCCGGGAGCCACACAGGGTGGGCTGGCTGTGGCACTCGTTGTTGTCTGTGGGACAGACGCCAGGGTGAGTCAGAGCGCAGTTCAGATTGACAACAACAAACAGACTAACTACAGACAAGCACACTGACACACACACATACAATACAGGCTCACACACAAACAGACTAACTACAGACAGGCACACTGACACACACACACATACAATACAGGCTCACACACAAACAGACTAACTACAGACAGGCACACTGACACACACACACATACAATCCAGGTTCACGCACAAACAGACATACATGTCTCAAACCCTCTAAGTTCAGAAGGGTATGGTTAAATAGCTCAGCTGGTACAGCGTAGCTGCATTGTGTAGGAAACCTGGATTTGAGTGCAGTTTAGAGATGTTGATGTTTTGTTATGTACTTCTGTGGGCGGCTGTGTAGTATAATGGTTAGGGAATTGGCCTTGTAACTGAAAGAGTTACAGGTTTGATTTCCATCTAGGACACTATTATTGTACCGTCACCATACTTAACTTGCAAGGCACTGAACTGAATTGCTTCAGTATATCCAGCGGTAAAAATTGGTGATATGTAAAAAAAACTTGTGCAAATTGCTCTGGATAAGAGTATCTGCTAAATATCAGTAATGTAATAAATATCTCTCTCACACACAAATACAAAAATACAGACAGACGTACACCTCTTCTCCCTGTCTCTTTCTGTCTCCCTGTCACACACACACACACACGCACTTCCCGATCTGCTGTCACTCACCGATGCAGGTGGTCTGGTGCTGGGTGAAGCCCACCGGGCACTTGCAGGTGAAGCCGCCGATGGTGTTGACACACAGGAACTGGCAGTTGTGCTGCTTGGTGGAGCACTCGTCCAGGTCTGCGTGACAGGTGGAAGACAGGTGTCACAGAGGAGGGAAGCCCTGTCCCATTCGCTACACATCTATTCACAGGTCACAGCACCATTCAGTTCATCTTCAGCTAAAACTTAAAGGTCTGCTGTTGCAATGGGAATAAAGCGATGGGGTGGGGGGAATCTCTTCAAAGTGAAATATTTATTACATTGCAGAGGCCATGTATGTACAAATTTAAATGATAACTTTCCACACTGTATTCCACAATATGTGCGGTCTTTTTCAAAGTACAGAAAGCTGGGGAAGAGAATTCCTCAGTTTATATCTCTAAACCAGACAGAACTAGACAGTGCCAGACAGTGCAGTGCCAGACAAAACCAGTCTGTGCCAGACAGAACCAGACAGCCAGAAAGAATCAGACAGAGCCAGACAGAACCATACAGAGCCAGTCTGAACTAGACAGAGCCAGACACAACCAGTCTGAGCCAGTCTGAGCCAGGCAGAGCCAGGCAGAGCCAGACCCAGCTGGTCAGGAAGCTCACCTTTGCAGGTCTTGCCGTCTGGCTGCAGGATGTATCCTCTGGGACAGGAGCACAGGTAGCTGCCCTCTGTGTTCTTGCACAGGAAGTTGCAGGGCTTGGGAGACTGGGCACACTCATCCATGTCTAACGCAACAGGAAGAGGAAATGAGGAGCAGGCAAACATGGGCTGTTCCCGTGAATCCACTAAAACAGTTAGTTGAATTACATGCATTGGTCTGTGTTGGTGATTCTAACTGGAGTTTGGGAGCAGTCCGTGCTTCAGTACCACAGTGGTTTATTGCCGAAGGTGCAGACTGGTGCAGATTTTGACAGTGTTCACTGAGCTGAAAGGCTTTCTGATGGTGCTTTACTTTCACATTACACCATCAAGAATAAATAAATTGTAATTAATGGTGTTTACGTGTGTGTATGTGCATGTGTTTGAAGTTGTGTGTGTGTGTGTGTGTGTGTGTGTGTGTACCAACGCAGGACGTACCAACGCAGGATGTTCCAGTGAAGTCAGTGGTGTAGCCAGTGTTGCAGTGGCAACGGAACGACCCAATGTTGTTGATACACTGGCCATTCTTACAGAGGTTGGGCATCACCTGGCACTCGTTGATATCTGAAAGGAAACAAACGGTGCATTCATTCAAAAACACAAAAAAAAAAACCACGACACATGAACCAAAAAGGCAACAAATATAAATCCTGGGCGTAACTGTCATCAAATTCTAAATCTTGGTCAAAACTAAAGATACATCAATGTTAAATTGCTTTCTTTACGCCTCATTCCCTTTCACCAAAAATCTAATTAGTTCCACCATGTCCCTAATGCTTGTCTCTGATGCGTCTACAGACACACATCTGCTGAAGCTCATTTAAAGCAGGAACGTAATGAATGCTACACCTCAGTACAGTGCTGTTTCGGGAGGGAGGCGACCAGCACTACGATTAAACGCCGCTTTCCGTCCCTGCGCCAGTCTCTGTGCCCGCGCTCACCTCTGCCGTCGGTGGTGTACCCGGGCCCCTGCGGGCACATCCTCTTGTACTGCACGGTGCCGGGCAGCGGGCAGAGCTCGCAGTGGGGGCCCCAGCCACGCCCGCCGTTGCAGCAGCACTCAGACTTGGTGACGCTGTTGCGGTTGGTGGAAGACTGCTGGCACATGGTCTGCAGCACGTCCGTGAAGCAGAAGCCCTGTCTGTTATCTGTGCACGAGGGACAGAGAATACACACACATCAGGCTCCTGTGTATCTGTAAGGACCTGTGGGCTGTATTAGTGGGGACCTGTAAGCGGTATTTGTAAGGACCTGTGACAGTTATTAGTGAGGACCTGTGGTTGTATTAGTCAGGACCTGTAAGCGGTATTAGTGAGGACTCGTGGGCTGTATTTGTGAGGACCTGTCAGAGTTATTAGTGAGGACCTGTAAGCTTGCTGTTAATATTTTAAGATTTATTTCCTGTGTGAAGCTTGTAAATATCCCGCTACAAAGTGTTTTAAAAGATGGTGTGTCTGTATCAAAATAAGTCTCATTGTTTCGCGTATGTGTCCATGTGTGCGGTTTCTCAATCCATGTGTGTACATGAGTTATGTGTGTTTATGTGCTTATGTTGTGTATGTGTGTGTGTGTGTGTGTGTGTGTGTGTGTGTGTACGTGCTCATGCCGTGAGTCTGTTTAATCTCCCTCAGATGTCTGCTGAGTCCTGTTGCCATGGCCGCTCACCGATGCACTCTGTGCCCGTGGAGCTGGGCTGGAAGCCCTCGTTGCACTCGCAGCGGTAGCTGCCCACCGTGTTGACGCAGCGCCCGTTCTTGCAGATGCCAGGCTTGGTGCGACACTCGTTGAGGTCTGCCAGGGGGAGGGGGTGGGGGGTGGGTGAGAAGGTCAGGTGTTAGGGAGTTTAAGTAGGGCAGCACACTCCACCTCCCACACAGGGCTTTACCAGAGCACTCAGCAAGGACAGAGTGACCCCACATTCAGGCAGATCTAAAACACCATCTAAACATAGCCACATGTGGTAAGCACGGCAACTGAAATGTGTTTACAAAGACCACTACAGCAGAAGTGTCCCATCTTATCCAGAAAGGGAGGGTGGGTTCAGATTTTTTGCCTAGCATTAGACTCAACTAACGAACTGATCCTGTTCTTCAATCAGACGTCAATAAGTAGAATCAAGTGTGTTAGTGCTGGGATGGAACAATAACCTGCACGTACAACGGCTCTTTTTGGATAAGATTGGACACCCCAGCCTTACAGAAATGGGAATATACAGAAAATATATAAGGTTATTGCTACACTTCACAGTATATGGAAAAATATACAAATTATTTGTGTTTTGTATTTTGTGATATTGCAATTTATTACACTGCTCTGAAATATATTTACCATTGCATTTTCCAAAAAGTCTACATTTAGCAGTGCATTGTGGTATATTTTAAACAGGGCTCATGGAGGACTGAACAACCAGACATTTTAACTGATCTACAGCAGCATTGAAGCACAGCAGCACACTGTGAAGGGAAATGAGTCCCATCCTGCGGCAGCTCGCGCCCACAGCGCCCCCTGGTGGCTGACTCACCCATGCAGCCCTCTCCGTCGGGCCGCCTCTGCATGCCCAGGGGGCAGATGCACATGAAGGTGCCGATCAGGTTCTTGCAGCTCATGCCCTTGGAATCACAGTCGTGCAGCCCCTCGGAACACTCGTCCTGGTCTGGGGGGGGGAAGACACGCCATGAGGGGAGGGGTTGGGGGGGGGGGGTACAGAGGACGCAGGGGCCCAGGACCATGAAGAAGGACAGCCTTGGAAAAACCCCTCTCCTTTTCTACCATAGTGCTACCACAGAACAGCACCCAAATAGCACAAAGTAAAGCGATTGTGGGGTGTCTCCTGGCATAGCCTGAGTCCACAAGCTCATTGTGAGCTGCGACATTTGTGGTTCGAAACCGGCTGCGCAATCTTTGCTGCATGTCTTTCCTTCTCTCTCACTCCCCATTCTTCCTGTCTCTCTATACAGACCTGTCCAATAAACCTGAAAAGGCCTTAAATATATATATATATATATATATATATATATATATATATATATATATATATATTATATATATATATTTTATATATATATATATATATGTATATATATATATATATATATATATATACATATACATAATATATATATATATATATATATATATATAATAATTTTTAAAATGTGAAACTTCGCTATTTAACAATTAGCTCTTGTTTCGTTACAATATTCCCCATGATAAATTCTGGGTTTATTTCTATCAGTCTGTCCCCTGTGGTCTCTGCCGCCCCTGCAGACTGGGAGTGTGGCGGCCGTTTCCATGGTGACGGAGTTTCCTCTCACCTCTGCACATCCTGTGGTCGTCGCGCAGCACGTATCCCGACGGACAGGTGCACTCGTACGAGCCGAAGGTGTTGACACAGCGGAACGCGCAGAGCAGGGGGTTCTGGGCACATTCGTTCACGTCTGCAGGCAGACAGACAGACAAACAGACACAGACACAGACACACAGACAGACGGACAGACAGACACAGACACAGACACACACACAGACAAACACACACACACACACACACACACAGACAGACAAACAGACAGGCGCAGGGGTAAGGTACTGATACATACAGCACAGTCTGAACTTTAGCTAGAATTGTATTTCTCACCCGGCACTAGGAGTACCCAGAGTAAACCAAAATGAGCTTGGAAAGGAGCCAGGTATAATATGAGGTGCTTTTTAAAATAAGTTTTCATGCTAAAGTGACTGGAAATTGGGGAGGAGTGTGTGATTCCCACCCACCTTCGCAGGTCATCATGGACCCGGGTTCGAAGCCCTCCTGACAGGCGCACTCGAAGCCTCCCACCACGTTGGTGCAGGTCCCGTTTCCGCAGGGGTTCCCAATGGAGCACTCGTCCGTGTCTGAGGAAGAGGGACAGGGGGTTACCGTGGTGAAAAAAAAGAGGAGATATTCAACTGAATCCCTAAAATAGGGTCAAGTTCACACAAACCAGGAACAATGAATGGCAACAAATCACACATTTGAAACACGCAGCTAACATTCTCGGACCAAACAGCATTAAAAAGGGATCACAAGACTGGGCTTCTCAACTCCAGTTCCTGTGAGCCGCAGTGTCTGCAGGTATTCACTTCAACCATGCCAGGCAACACCTGATTTCACTAACAAACTTACTTCCTGAACCAAGGAGGTAAAATCATTAGCGAAGTCAGGTGGTGTACCGCACGGCTGGAGCAAATACCTGCAGACACTGTGGCCCACAGAAGTGCTGCAGTAAGACATGTTGAGTGCAAACTGCTTAGTAATACATAGCGATGCAGATGGTAGCTGATTTGATTCCAAGCCTATTTGTTTCACCGTAAAAAAAAAAAAAACCCAACCCACTGGGCTGATAGTGCTTGTGTACAGTGCCTAACCGCACGAGAACAGCAGTGAGGAGCCTGCTCACCAACGCAGTGGACTCCAGTGTAATCCAGGTTGTAGCCGAACGGACACTCGCAGCGGAAGGAGCCGTCCGTGTTGATGCACATGCCGTTCACGCAGATTCCCGGGTTGTCCAGGCACTCGTTCATGTCTGAGGAGACACAGAGAGGACAGGGTACAGGGGGTTACAGCCTGTGGAGGACATGCAGTGTGGTCTAGTTTGGGCCTTTATGGATTATTTTTAACATGTTTTATATATACTCATGATTTGTTGATGGTTTTAGGATAGCATTGTTAACTAGCATTTTGTGATGTTTATGTGGACTCGCTGGTCTGGGAATGTGGTAAGCCAGGTCTGCCACTGTTGCTTCTATTACTCTGGGGGATGTGCTTCTGTTCTCTTGTGCTGTAAGTTGCTCTGAATTAGAGTGTCAGCTAAATTGATACATACATACATACAGTCAGGGGTGCTGTAAAGGGGGTGGGGGGGGGGGGTTAGGATGATTCCATGGGCCCTGACGGGGGCTCTCAAAAAATGGGGTGGTGGAGCCCAATGTGAGGTCTTTTCATGGGGGCCCACTGAAGACACTTTTTCTCACCTTCGCGGCCTTCCCCAGGTCCTGGCAGAGCCCCATGGCCATACGGACAGAGGCTTTCGAAGGCAGCTGTGAACACAGGAGACAGAGGATTAGGGTTCCTCTTCCACTGAAGCAGGGAGCTGCTATGTGGACCTTTATTACATTGCTTCCAAGAGCTTTCCAAGATTTCTTTTTGCTCATTATCACACATTTACGAGAAGTTGTGGCATTGACGGATGTTCTGTTGGGCCCGCCCATTTAGCCTTTTTGGGCTCTCTATCCCCTCCCCCCCCCTCCCCCCAGGCACTCACTCTCCCCCTCCCGCGGGCACAGCTCGCAGGGGTCCCCCCAGCCCTCTCCCCAAACACTCACTCTCCCCCTCCCGCGGGCACAGCTCGCAGGGGTCCCCCCAGCCACTCACTCTCCCTCCGCGGCACAGCCGCAGGGTCCCAGCCCTCTCCCCAAACACTCACTCTCCCCCTCCCGCGGGCACAGCTCGCAGGGGTCCCCCCAGCCCTCTCCGGGCATCTTGCTGCAGCAGCACTTGGCCTTGGTGGTGTTGGAGGCTTTGGGAACGGAGCACTTTCCCGCCTCGAATCGGGTGAAGCAGAAGCTTTTGCGGGTATCTGGGGCGAGAGAGAGAGAGAGAGAGAGAGAGAGAGAGGCAGAGAGAGAGAGAGAGAGAGAAAGGCAGAGAGAGAGAGAGAGGGAGAGAAAGGCAGAGAGAGAGAGAGAGAGAGAGAGGCAGAGAGAGCGAGAGAGAGAGAGAGACGGTCAGTGAGTCACGGGCGTGGGCAGCGGGCCGGCGAGGTCGGAAAGCTCCGCCCAGGACAGCGGGGCGCGGGCGGTCCCTCACCGAAGCAGCGGCGGCCGTTGTCGGACAGGACGAAGCCCGGCTGGCAGATGCACTGGAAGCTGCCCGCCGTGTTGGTGCAGGTGCCAAACTGGCAGAGGTTGGGCTCCACGTCGCACTCGTCGATGTCTGGGAGAGGACGGGAGAGCAGATGTGAGGACTGGCGGTGTGACCGGCGCTCGCCCGAGGGGGCGGAGTCTGGCCGGTGAGTCAGAGCAGACACAGCAGCGGACAGATGGCCCTGCGGCTCCGCAGCCCCTAATGGCTGTGGGGAGGGAGGGGGCGGGGCCTCTGTCCAGCAGTATTATCAGGTGGGTGTGTACCCTCACTGAATGAATCATTCCATTAGCTGCTGAATTCATGTGTGCGTGTATGAGCTGTTGTGTTAGAAAATGATTTTACCGGTGGTACTTCTGTATGTGTGTGTATTATAAATAGTTTTGTATAAACCAGAGGTTCTGGTTTTGTATGTATGCAAATAATATTTTTCAGCAGTGTGTGCTTGCGTGCAAGTGTGTGTGTGTTTGTGTGTATATGCATGTATACGGCTTCTGGTTTTGTGTGTGTGTGTTTTTTTTGTTGTCCCAGGCAGCGTCTCACCGATGCACTGGTCGTTGTGCACGGCGAACCCAGGGGGGCAGATGCAGCGGAAGGACCCGTCCAGGTTCTGACAGGTCCCCGGAGAACAGGTCCCCGGCAGGCTGATACACTCGTTAATATCTGCAAGAAGAGCAAGAGGTTCAAACCCTTTTTAATGGGGCACAAAAGGGCACAGAACAGGACTGATGGTGTGGGGGGAAGAAGAGAGGAGGAGAGGGCTTACCTGCGCAGTTCTTTTTGTCGGGGGTGTGCTCGTAGCCCTCGTTGCACAGGCACTGGAAGGAGCCCAGGCTGTTGATGCACTGGCCCTGCCTGCACACCTGGCCAACCAGCGCTGAGCACTCATCCACATCTGCAAATGCACCAATTACACATCAGAGCAAAGAAGAATATGGGCCTACTTACAGAACATCAGAATTAAGGGGGCGGGGTCACCAATCCTTTCATGGAACATCAAAGCAAAGGGGTGGAGTCTGTGGATCCTTACTAACAATCATCTGAGTGAGGGGACAGAGGCACAACTGCTTTTATGAACATTAAAACAAAGGTCCTTTAACCCCTTCATTTCACACTACAGCAATATAGACACGTACTGGGGTGGCACTGCAGAAAAATGGTTAGGAAATAGTGCTTACAACACCACGGTCACAGATGTGATTCCCAGTGTGGCACAGCTGTGGCACCCTTAATCAAGGTACTTAACCTGGATTGCCTCACTAAATGCCCAGATGGATAAGTGGGTTGTACATTTTTTAAAATTCAAGCTGCGTAAATTGCTCTAGATAAGAGAAAAAATGCCTAAATATAATCACCCACCCTATTCTGACCGGTCAGGTTACGCCAGGATTTTAGACTGAAGTCTTTTAAGACTTAAGTCCGCTTTAGTTTTAAGACTTAAGAGCTGAGAAAAGTAAAGCAAGTTAATGACATCATATGTACAGCATATAGCACTGCGGTACTCCAGGTAGTCGGTGCTGAGTGTGGGCTGTGTGTAAAGCTCATACCCATGCAGTCGTTGTTGTGCGTGAGCTGGAAGCCGGGGAAGCACAGGCAGTTGTAGGAGCCCACGGTGTTCTTGCAGGTGCCGTTTCCGCACGGCTGCCGATCGCACTCGTCAATGTCTGGGAAATAGGGAGAGAAACAGGAAGTGACATCACAGTCTGCACCCATGCACCAAGGAACAGTGGGCTGAAGTATACTTTAAGTATAATACTTTTTACAAGTGGGCATCTGTAGATTCATTAATCGGCCGATCTCAGTGGCTCACTATGAAGCACTGAAGTAGTGGAGTCTCTCATACCACTAAATAGAAAGGAGAAATGTATTTTTTCATCTGTGTGTCTTGCTAGTTCATCATCTTGACCTGAGCTTCTAATATATCTTTGAAGGCATGCAGTTAAAATGCAAATTACTAGACCATATAAACAGACTGTACATTACAAATGAATAGAACATTTAATATGTGCTGTAAGATTTATCACATCTAATGACTTTTCCATGCTATAGCCTGCATATGGCGGGACTTCCCTTAATTCTCCTGTAATTTGCCCTTGTTGTGTGACTATAAAACCTTTTCTCTATCATCCTCGGGTTTGTTTTATGTTAATCTGTTCATTTTTGTCATGTTGCTGATATGTTGCAAAATAAAAGCCCAATAAATATACTAAATACGTATACATATTCTACACAATAATACATAAAATATATGATATTATTACAGCATAGTAAGTGTCTGCAGGACTCACCCATGCACATGGTCTGGCTTGCCGTGGCCTTGAAGCCGTTGTGACAGAGGCAGCGGTAACTGCCCTGCGTGTCGATGCACTCCCCATGACTGCACACGTTGGGGATCTCCTGGCACTCGTTTCGGTCTGCAGAGAGAAGGGGGGGTGGAGGAGAAGGGGGGGGTGGTCTTTAGTGCACCTGAGAGTCAGCAGGAGGAGCTCAGAAAGGGCAGAAGAGCTGTTTATTACCCCCTTTTCCTTCAAGGACACAGTCTTGACAATGACTGCTTTCGGAAAACTTCTGTCAAAAGGATTAAACCATGGAAAACACCCCCTCTCCCCCTCGCCCAATGCCAATAGTGTAAGATGGTACCTTCCTATTCCCCTGGGACAGAGGGGTGCGGACTCACCTACGCAGGCTCCGCTAGGGGAGAGCTTGAACCCGGGCGAGCATTCGCAGCGGTAGCTACCCGGGATGTTTATGCAGTTGGCGTTGCGTTGGCACAGGTTGTCTCCGCTGTTGCACTCATCGATATCTGGAAAATGGAGCAACAGTAGCAATGTCAAATGAGCCTATAAACAACTCATAAAGAGAAAATGTAAGAGACGGTAAAAAGCAGACCAAACCCCCTCCCCCTTCCTCCCCCCCCCAATGTCTGACACCTCTACCATGTCCCCCTAGTTGTTGCAGAGGAGTAATTGATGAAGAGAATGGTGCCATTAATCCTACGATTTAGTGACAGCCCAGAGGAAGATACACTGAGAGAGAGAGAGCGGCGGAGAGAGAAAGAGTGAGAGAGAGAGAAGGAGAGGTGGAAACAGAGAGAGATCACGGGAGGCTCTGCTCTACCCTCGCAGATCAGCAGGATGTTGTTGTAGCTGAAGCCCATGGGGCACTCGCAGCGGAAGCTGCCGATCTGGTTGATGCACACGCCGTTGGCACAGATGCCCGGGATCTCGCGGCACTCGTCGATGTCTGCGGAGGAAGCGGGTCACGTCAGCGCCAGCCTCGGTCACTGAGTCTGAGTCACGCTTCTCTCATTAAACAGCGTGTTCCTGACATCCACAAGCATGGATAAAGATACAAATCTTTTTTTTTTCCCTACTTGTATCGTAAATCCAAATCGCTACATCTCACATAGGAACCCAATGTGAAATGCTACATTGTAAAATGTTTGTCTATTGTGCCTTTGTAAATGAGTATTATACATCATGGCCACGATGACAAGAAAATTGTCCTGCTAGGATTAATAATAACCAGAGTTAGTCTACCTATGTGTAAAAATGGCATACACTAGCAGAAACCCGCTCGATGCCGAGCTGGCTGTGACTGGCTATATGCCGCACCCTCCTCACCAACTCACCAATAGGCTTTCCCGTGTGGATGTCGATGATGAACCCAGGGGCCTGGTTGCCACACAGAAGCTGGTACTCCGCTGTAGGGAAGGAGAACACAGTGTCCTTAGAGTTACGGAACATGCAGGTCCTCGTACCGCAGCACATGTATGCGCAGTCTGAGCAGCCGGATGCAGGGGGGGAGCCAGGGAGCCAGACTCACAGGTGGCGGGGGTGGGGCAGGCCTCGCAGGGCTTGTTCCAGGCCTTGCCCACGTTGTAGGCGCAGCAGCACATCTTCTTGGTCATGTTGAAGGACAGCTCGTTCTCGCAGGTGTCGTTGAAGTTGCGGTAGCACACGCTCTTCCTCATGTCTGTACAGGACGGGGCAGAGGACGGTTTGAGCACACCACGCAGAAGCAGGGGACTTCTAGTTGTGTCCAGTGTTTTTAGAATGCTACAAAAACATGTCCTCATAAAGTGGTGTCATTTGTACATAAATACACAAAAGACACATATTGGTAAAGACCCTGGAAAAGCTCTTCTCTAACTTTTCTGTAACTGTAACTCTTCTGTAAGATTCCTTCTGTACTGTCTCTACTACCAGCAGTAAAGTTCTGAACTTCACTTTCCAAATTCCAGCCAGTGTGTTCTTCTGTAAAGCAGGGATACTCAAATCTGTCCCTCAAGGCCAGTAGTACTGCTGGTTTTCATTTTTCCCCTCTAATCAGGACTAATTTAAACCTGGGACACTCCATATCTCAGGACAATCAATCAATATAGCAGAAATACTACCGGCCACTAGGGCCAGATTTGACTATCCCTGCTAGAAGCTGCTTAGCGAATGGCTACCCATAACTAAGTCATCATCTGTTGGGTGCCTCTGGTATTCTGAGTTATTGTTAAATTTAGAAACACCAAATCAAGGCCATATGTCTACCGATGCATTCCACATGATGGTTCATGCTGTAATACTCACCCATGCAGTTGTTCCCTCCATTCACCTGCATGTACTCAGGTGGGCACACACAGGTGTAGTTGCCCAGCGTGTTGTAACAGGTGCCTGGCCCACAGATTCCAATGTGGGCTGTGCACTCATCAATATCTACAAAACCAGAAATTAGCAAATTACATTAAGGAACTGTGCTGAACTCCAGAAATACCCTGACGTATTCCTCCTGTCATATTACTGAATGCTTTTCCAGGAAAAAATGACTCCTTATCATTGTAGTAATGGATCATAAAACCATTTACAATCTCAGAGAAAAGGATTCTTTGGCTGGCCTCCATAGGGGACCTGTTTTTAGCTCTTTACGAAACCCCATATGGTAGGTGTTAAAACTGTGAAAGCTCGCAGATCGAACCATTTAACTGACACAGAGAAGCCTTTTACAAACCTTTCTTCTGAGGGCATATGGTCTAAAACTTGATGTGCCGTTATTCGATCCCCCACTCACCCTCGCAGATGCGGGTCTCCTCGTTGAGGTAGTACCCTGCCGGGCACTCGCACTGGAAGCTGCCAAAAGTGTTGATGCAGTTGCCCCCCTGGCACAGGCCTGGCAGCTCCTGGCACTCGTCAATATCTGAGCCACAGATGCACAGAGAGGAGAATGTTGCAGTTAGCCGTGAAAAGTGTAGCGCTGGTCAGCGCTGGGTATGGTGAGCCTAAAACCCCAGCTCTACAGGGGGTGACCATGCGGAGAGCAGCCTACCCTCCAGGATGACGGTGATTGGGTTGGGCCTGAACCCCTCTCCTCCAGGACACAGGGTCTTGTACTCAGCTGAAAGAAAGAAGCGCCCAATCAGGAACAAACCACACTGAACCGTGAGGTCCGAATATCTAAGGCAAAGTCAGCACAGTGGACCAACAATGCCATACTACTCTAGGCATCTGGTTAGTGCAGACTGAATACATTGCTATGTATTGTGCTACTCTGGCACCATGAAACGTGATGGTTTCCATGTGGTTCATTCCCAGCTAACACAAAACGTCCTCACAGTGTTGCTGCCATGTAGTGGCAATGTAACAACAATGACAAAACATTCCAGCGACACCGTGAGAACATTTTGTGTTAGCTAGGTTATTTATACATATTCTGTTTGTGCTATTCAAGCTATGCCAGAAGCCTTAGTGCACTTATTGAGTTACATGGCCATTCCAGGTTCCGGCCCGGCAGCGTCCTGGGACCACCGATCCTGCAGATACTCGCCGGCGCGGCAAGCGTTTCCATGGTATGCGGAAGGGGATGTCCATCTTTCCTCACTTTTTTTTTCACTTCCATTTTTAAATTCATTCTCACTCTTAAGGGGCTTCCCTTTGTTTCCCTGTCGTCTGTTGAAATGGACATGTTCCTTTGATCTTTACACTGTGAGAAAAAGAGGTACGGTAGGGTACCGTCTTTGTTCTCTAAGGTACAATTCTTGTTAATGTTCTCTCAATGGGTCATATTTGTACCTTGGGGGTACCGCCCCAGTGACAAGCCATTGTACCCCTAAAGTTACAATTCTTGTACATTTTTTCAGACAGTGTATGAATGAGGAAAACTATTTAGTGGTGACAGCCACTTACCCACACAGCCCACACCAGTGGGGTTGAGCTCAAAGTCTGGGGGGCAGTTGCAGAGGTAGCCACCCGGCATGTTCACACAGAGTCCGTTGATGCAGTTCACCGGGTCAGCACACTCGTTCACATCTGTGACACACAGAACCAGGGTCATAATGAAGAGAGGTGGAACGCTTCTAAAAGCTTCACAAACTGAGTGAAATGGGTAAGTCAGCTGAAGTGAGCTGGATGGATCCAGTCTTCATCCCATGTTGCATGTGGTGCATGATGACCACCTTATCCTCATAACCTTAATCACTTTTTTGGACATGTTTGAGGTTCAGGGAGAACAGTTGATGGTGAGGCAGTCTCACCTGTGCAGTTGCCGCCGCTGCGGTCCAGCTCATAGCCGTCGTCGCACAGGCAGCGGAACATCCCCGGCAGGTTCTGACAGGTTCCGAACACACAGATGTTCTGGAAGTTACACTCGTCAATGTCTGCAGACGAAAAGCAGAGAGGGTTTCTGAGTGCTCCTTTGCCGGAGGAGACCTCGCTAGCATGCTACGTGCTAAAATGCGCTATGTGCTACATCGCTAGCATGCTAGCATACGTGCTACATCATTCTATGTGCCACATAACTAGCATGCTAGCATACATGCTACATCATGCTACGTTATTACATCGCTAGCATGCTATCATATGTGCTACATCGTGCTACATCGTGCTACATCTTGCACGCTTGTGCGCGGGGCCCTGCCCTGCTCGTACCCTGGCAGGCCTTGCTGTCCTCAGTGGGGGTGAAGCCCATCTCACACTCGCAGCGGTATCCGCCCGGCGCGTTGAGGCACTGGCCGTTCTCACACAGGTTCACGTTGTCCGCGCACTCGTCCATGTCTGTGGAGGAGGGAGACGGAGAGGGAGAGGGTGAGGGACAGGGAGAGACGCGATTATTCGTAACCACTCGATTCGTCCCTTTTTGCATCTCGCAGCATTCGTAGCCCTCGGTGGGGCCGTCCCACCTGAGCAGGAGAAGCCATCCCCATTGAAGCCCTCCTTGCAGGTGCAGCGGTAGGAGCCGGGGGTGTTGACGCAGTTGGCGTTGGAGTGGCAGTTGTGCTCCTCTGCGGAGCACTCATCCAGGTCTGTGGAGGCAAACACAAACAGCACCTCCCTTACATTAGTCCATCTCCTGGTCATACACATAGCTCTCCCTGTTCACACTGAAGAAACCTAGTCAATCTTAACAAGTATTTTAGTCTTATATTTAAAATTTTAATCTTATTTACTTTTTGGTAAATAAGACAAAAAGATTGCCAATAACGTGAGACAGTTAATAATAGTACATACATACCCTTGTGCCGCCGGCAAAGCAGTCTGTGCTTTCACCATTTCTCATTGTAAGTGACGTTTTATATTTTGTAGCTAAATGGATTTTTAGCGCATTACTGCCGGTGCCCCCCTGCCAGGCCCCAGGCCCACTCACCCACACACTTGATGCCATCGCCCACCCAGCCCTCTCGGCAGCTGCACTTGAAGCTCCCGGGCACGTTGATGCAGGCCGCGTGCAAGTCGCAGTTGTGCGCGCCGATCTCACACTCGTCCACGTCTGCGCCGCGGCGAAACACGAGGACACGGCACGAAGCCACGCGTTAATAATGAGAACAAACGATAACGCTGATTCATACATTATATGGGTTCATATAATAATATATCTCCCAGCTGTCTGCACTACAGTGTCACAAACACAGCAGTAGGGTTTACACATTTCATGCTCAAACAGGATGGCTGATTAAAATGTTCTGATAGGATGGTTAATTAAAACGTTCAGACAGGATGGCTGACTAAAATGTTCAGATAGGATGTTTAATTAAAATGTTCAGATAGGATGGTTGATTAAAATGTTCAGATAGGGTGGTTGATTAAAATGTTCAGATAGGGTGTTTGATTAAAATGTTCAGATAGGGTGGTTGATTAAAATGTTCAGATAGGATGGTTAATTAAAATGTTCTGAGAGGATGCTTGATTAGAGTTGAGAAGATAAGCGTTGGGTTCCTGTCCCAGGGTGCACCTGGGCTGCATGACCACCTCAGAGCACCTGCGCCACCCTGGCCTAGCGCGCCCTCCCCAAAGCCCCGCCCCACCTGTGCAGCCGGTGGAGCCCTTCTTCACGAAGTAGCCCAGCTGGCAGTGGCAGATGAAGGAGCCCTTGGTGTTCTCGCAGTCCCCGTGCAGGCAGATGTTGGGGTTCAGGTCGCACTCGTTCACATCTGGACAGAGACAGATGGGGGGGAGGAAAAAAAAGGTTCACGGCTGAGCCTCTAGAACAGAGGAGAAGGGAGGAGATGGGTGTGACATTTTCTAAAGCGCTCTTCTCCGAAGAGATTAAAGAGATTACATTCCTGTACTACTACAACTAGTACAACTATTAAAACCAGTGAAACAACTACTACCCCATAATTGTCAATGCTACAAAGTATATTAAATAGTATAGTATTTACACTAATATAAATGTATGTATACTAAATATATAAAATACTAAGTATTTATTATTTATACCAATGTAAATGTACGTATACCAAATACTGTTTTCCAAATACTAAGTATTTAGTATATGTAATATGAGTGGTAATATGCAGTCTGAAATCACACTGTAGCACGTGAGTATGCGAGCAGGGTTTGCCCTGGAGCTCTGTCTCTCTCACCGATGCAGGTCCTCATGTCCATGGAGGCCATGAAGCCGTCGAAGCACAGGCAGCGGTACTCCCCGGGGATGTTGGTGCACTGGCCGCCGTCGCAGATGTCCGGCGTGTCCTCGCACTCGTCGATGTCTGCGAGCGGGGGAGCGGGAGAGGGGGTAAGATGGGGGACGGGGGATGGGGCCACAGCAGAGGGAGTGTCTCTGTCCCCGGCGCAGTGGGCGGGGCGGGGCGGGGCACGTCCCCGCTCACTCACCTGCGCAGGTCCTCAGGTCGGGCATCAGGGCGTAGCCCTCGCTGCAGCTGCACTCATAGCTGCCCTCCGAGTTTGTGCAGTGTGTGTCGCAGCCGCCGTTCATGATGGTGCACTCGTCGATGTCTGCAGGAACAGGCGCGGAGCGTGAGGTCAGGTCAGATACATACACACACACGCACACACACACACGCACGCACACACACACAGATGCACACACAGCCAATTCATCTTCTTTCTGTTTATAATCTTCGAATGACGACAGTAATGAGGTTTATTTAATCAGATTTGTGCATATGTTTTGTTTATTTTGTTCCCTTTTATTCCACAATATTGATCAGTAATAATATAATATAATATAATATAATATAATATAATATAATATAATTAGAGCTACATTCCCACAGCAAAATGCTGTTAGAGTCCTGTAGAGAAGCACAGGGGTGTAGAACTGGACACAGATGTGCATCTCAGGATTTAGCAAATGCTAACTGCTTACCCTGAGGGAGCTAAAAGTGAGAGCACATTACAAGGAGAACAGTACAGTACTCAGCCCTGAAAATCAATAAAGTTTCAGAGAAACATCAGTCATTCGCAGAGAGGAGCGCCGGAGCAAGCGCAGGACGGAGAAGCACTCACCCACGCAGCCCTGCCGGTCCGGGGTCACCTGGTAGCCCGTGTCGCAGGTGCACTGGTACGTGCCCACCATGTTGACGCACTGGCCGTTCCTGCACAGGCTATCGCTCAGCTGGCACTCGTTCACGTCTGCCCAAGGAGAGGGAAAACACACGATCAGCCGACACACCTCCACAGCCTTCCCCATGACCAACGGCCTTCCCCACGACCGAAGGCCTTCCCCATGACCGACGGCCTTCCCCACGACCGATGGCCTTCCCCGTGACCGACAGCCTTCCCCGTGACCGACAGCCTTCCCCACGACCAACAGCCTTCCCCACGACCGACGGCCTTCCCCACGACCGACGGCCTTCCCCATGGCCGACGGCCTTCCCCATGGCTGACGGCCTTCCCCACAACCGACGGCCTTCCTGTAAACATGTACAGGGTCTATAAACATGTTGATGCTTAGTCATGAAGCACGTGGGGGGGCGGGGCTGTCATCAGGACCGGACCTGTAAAAACTATTTGCAAAACCAGTATTTTGGTCCAAAACAGGGCGTCTGGCCTGTCACCCCTGTGAGGTGTCCCGGGACTCACCCTCACAGGAGGACCCCTCCGGGCTGAGCTGGTGTCCGGAAGGACAGTCGCACTCGTAGCTGCCCTCCGTGTTCAGGCAGGTCCCACCGCGGCACAGCAGGGGGTCCCGTTCACACTCATCGATATCTGCAGAATGACAAAAAGGGGGGGCGGGGTGTTCGTTTAAATTACAGATTCACAACAGCAAAGCATGAAGTCAGTGAGGGGGTGAGTTTCAGGGAGGGCACGTCCCCGGGGCTGCGCTAATTGCGCCGTGTCCCAGCTGCGGGGCGAGGGGGGGGGGGGGGGGCAGCGGGATTGGTGGGAGCCGTCGGGACGCCTCACCCATGCAGTTCTTCATCATCATGAAGCCGCTCTCGTAGCCCTCGAAGCACTCGCACTCGAAGCTGCCAGGCGTGTTCACACAGGCGCCGTGGCCACACAGGTCCGGGGAGATCCGGCACTCGTCGATGTCTGCGCGGGGGGGGGAGGGGGACGAGGGGGAGGGACACCAGTCATGACACGTGTGGGAAAATTTACAGCAGCTTCGACTGAGCTTATGTTCACACCGACTCCTCTCAATAATCAAAATGAAGCCATTTCCCTGCAGTTGAAAGGAGTGAAAACAATGGGTACTTAAACACACTCCACCCTGATGCTGGACTGAAGCTGTAAACCGTTGACGCTAATTTTCTCTCCCTCGCACAGCCCGCGGTTACCGATGGCGGGTGAGAGGCGGGGCTACGGCGCGACGTCTCCTCACCTGTGCAGTTCCTCTCCTCCATGGTGAGGGCGAAGCCGCTGCTGCAGCGGCACCTGAAGCTGCCGATGGTGTTCCGGCACGTTCCGTGGGAGCACAGGCCCTGGAACACCTTGCACTCGTTCACGTCTGCGCGGGAGGAACAGGGCAAGGGGCGGGACGACGGGGTCAGGGGTGCGAGCGTAACCACACATGGAGCGCTACACATTTTATAGTCATTATTTAACAAAATTGTATCGCTGTACCGACTTGTAACATTCAAATGCATGTACATGTTAAATTCAGGGTAAGAGTACAGGGACATTCCCTCTATATTAAATATTCTACTCAGATTTCTGATTTATTTTATAGTTATTGTTGTTATATGCTTTAAAAACTTACATGTGAACTGGCAGAAATTTTCACATTTTTACAATATAGTGTTCAGCACTTCAATATGATTTTGATGATTCAGTTCAATACACTCCGGATTATTCCATTTCCATAAGAGTGTGTAAGTCTTTATCAGTTCTCACATCGCTGCACGTTGTTTTCACACTGTGAATAAAATGGTACCTTTGTAGAAGGGCCTGCCCGTTAGGATGTCGCCGCGGTTGGCGAACCCGGTGCCCCGCGGGCAGATGGCCTTGTACTCGGCGGAGCCCGGCTTGGGGCACTCCTCGCAGTCGATGCCCCAGGCGGCGCCCACAGTGCAGCAGCACATGTCCACGCGGTATCGCCCTGGCAACGGCTCGCCGCAGTCGTCCTCGTGCCACTTCATGTAGCACTGCTCGCTGCGTACGTCTGCGGAGGGTCACAGCTGGTCACACGCTGAACACTGCGGCGCGTCGATGAACACCGCTCGTTTCCCAACACTGACTGTACTGAACGCCAGGGGCCAACTCCCCCAGCAATATTTGCCTTCTAACCCTTTGAAGAGTAGGTTTTTTGGAATGTTTTTTTTTTGTGTTCTAGAACTCCACTGCTTTCAATTACATGTGAATGATTATTACATCAGCATTAAAATGTTCAGTTAAGAACATTCAAATCACATATTTGCAATTTTAGTCCTTAAAGGGTTAAATGCAGTTATGCCTATATATAAAGTATCTCTTCAACTATAGGTATCTCCCAACTGATTATTAATCATCCTTATCCTCTATTGTTTTAGCCAGCATTCCGAGATTAATGATCGTCTTGTTGCCCCAGTAATTTCAGAAATAAATTCTAAACTGTCACTTGAGGTGGTTTAACTCAGCTGCTTAAATTAAATTGGATATGCTTACAGCAGTACCTCACAGCTGTAAGTCATGGCAGCCAGACAATAAGTGCACTTTGCCAGCCAATAATGCACTTCCAACTTCAATTGGTATGCTGTCCACTAGAAATGTATCACAAGATGAAAAACTGGCCAAATAGCTAGATAACACTAGGCACTTGGCACAAGCTGGGTCTGTTTAATGAACATTGCACTTGATTTTGATGGCTAATAAATTGTCACATTAGTGACGATGTCCATGGGTCTAGCTGACTAGTTCTGACTACAGTAAAACTTCTGATAACTATTTAACATTTCTAAATAGTTTATTCTAAAAAGTATTAGTGCCGCAGTTGTGCATTTACTAAATTAAAATATTTCATGTACTGAGAAATGTTTTACTACTATAAAATGAAATATTAATTCAATAATTGCTTGTGGAACTAGCCTTAAAGCTCTGTAATATCCGATAGAATCATTGGTTGCCTCACTTGGTAAGATCAGCCATTTATTTTGCCATTGAAAAGAGATTTAAAGAGACTGCTGGGGAACTATCCTTCAGGATCACAGTGACATCATATCTAAAGTCTGTTATACAGGATCACAATGACCTCATACTTAACATAACATAACATAATGACAAGAACAGGCCATTCAGCCCAACAATGCTCGCCATTTTCCAGACTAAATTAATGCTCTGATTACCTACGGACTAGATAGCATCTAACAGCGCATCAAGCCTAATCTTGAAAATCACACGGAATCAGAATAACACTCCAGGTCCGCCATTCAGGATCACATGTTTTCTGGTCTGCCCTTGGGGATAGCAGTGACATCATTGTGCCTCTCACCCACGCAGGTGCGTCCGCTCCCGTCCAGAGTGAGCCCCTCGGCACACTCGCAGCGGAAGGACCCCTGGGTGTTCACACAGCGCCCGTTGGAGCAGACGCCCGGGAACACCTCGCACTCGTTAATATCTGAGGGGAGGGAACAGGGAGCCCGTCAGTACCCGTTTAAACGCCTTAATTCCCCTCTGCAGGGAGGAGGGGGGGCTCAGCTCACACTGGAAGGCTCCTAGCGGAGACAGCGGCCATTATTCTGATGGTTATCACCGCACCTTCACAGTTGACTCCCTTCATGCGGGCGAACCCTCTGGAGCAGGCGGTATCTGCGGAGAGAGTCGACGGTCACACAGACAGCGATGATAGAGCAGTCTCTCAGCGGCGGTGCGGATGGTGATTGTGGGGGGTGTGGGTGTGAGGAGGGGGCGGGCGGGGGGGCGCACTGACCGATCTCGCAGCGCTCGCAGGGGCTTCCCCAGGCCGCGCCCAGCGTGGAGCAGCACTCCGACTTGAGCGTGGCGCCGTTGATGTTGACCTCGCAGCGGCCGTCCTGGATGTTGAGCCAGCAGGTGCCCTTCATGCTGTCTGCGGGGCGGGGGACAGGCGGGACGGGGAGGAGGGTTAGGCGGGAGGCGCGGAGCTTTCATGCGTGTGGAGCGCTGGGCCCGTTAGCGCACATGTGATGCATGAGACAGTGAGAACCGCTTGGACTCCAGCCAGTCCATGTGTGGGAACCCGATACATCAGGCACACCCAGGGAGGGAACCGCAATAAACGCGGCTGTGCGCGCATCGCTAGGTATCTCCTGCGTCTACCCTCGCGCTACGTGGACCATTGACTTTAATGACCTGCTATTGAATATCCTGCAAGTCCTCCGGGACTACGATAAAAAGAATACAAGAAAGTTAGAGAGTAATGATCACTTGCCCAAATAACACTTTCACATGGGACTGAAATGTGGTTCACATTAATGCCGTCATGTGACTGCTTCTTCAAACAATGTCTTCAAGTGGGACAATTCAATGGAATCCTTAATCCTGAAGTATGAATGACACATTTTGTTTATCTAATGAGTCATGCTCAGACTCTCCACGTTATAGCTGTGCGTGAGAGGTCAGTGAGTCTGAAACTGTTTTCAAAACTGTCATCTCCTGTGTTTATTTTAAATAGGAAGACCTTCATAAGGACAGCGGCAACAGCACAAGAGGCGGTGCTTCTCAGAGCTGACAGCTACAAAATCTGGCACCAGTCCTCCTTTTCATTCAGGGCCATGATTTGAGCGCAATTACAGTTGGACAAAGGCACTTTGCAGAGAAGCCCAGCAACTCAGTAGGCCTCCAGTCTGAAACGGGCACTCGGATAGACGACTCTTACCCACGCAGATGGTGTTGGTAGAATCCAGCTTGCTGCCGTGGGAACACTCGCAGTTGAAGGACCCGGCAATGTTCCGGCACACGCCATTAACGCAGGGGCTGGACTCGCATTCGTCGATGTCTGAAGTACAAGGACACGGTAATGGGTAAACCCGCTGATGGCCCCCTCATTGAATCACCACGAAACAAGCAGAGCTTCAAGCAGTTTGTTGAATGTGAAATGCCTTTGAAAACTTTAGATTTAGAGTTAAGCAGCACACATTTTACATTTAGATTTAAGCAGCACACATTGTGGAGTTGTGTCCACATTCATGAAGCACCCCACAGAGGGAATGCTGATCCAGGATCAGTTTTGAATCGCAATGCTAAATGGAAACAGATGCGAACAGAGGAAACCTGATCTGACAGCAGAACACCACTAATGAGACACTTCATAAATGGGCCCTGATGTCTAAATAGGCCATTCTGATGCTGTATGGTGTGGTATGGTGTGGTATGCTGCATCGGCCACCACAAAATTCACCTTCGCAGGTTTCAGAATCGGCTTTGAAGACAAAGCCCTTGGGACAGGAACAAGTGTAGCTCCCCGGGGTGTTCCTGCAGAACCCATTGTCACAAAGCAGCCGATTCACCAGGCACTCGTTAATATCTGTGGGATAAGGTCAAATAATCAGCGTGAAATAACAACCAACTCCTGTCTCTTAATAACTCCAAGCTTTTTTTTCTTTTTTCACAAATGCAAACAAAAACAAATGTTGAGAAGAAATTAGACCGAGTAGACCACAGAGGTTTTCATTATTATAATCATTATAATTATTATTATTTTAAAATGTATTATTATTAACCTTTATGCAGTGTAGGTTGACTGAGCACACATGCTCTTTTGCAGCAACGCCCTGTGAATTCCCCCACTAGTAGCCTAACCTGGATTTTAAACCTGCAAGTTACCTCCCCACCAAGCGGGGGCAGCACAGACTCACCCAGGCAGTTTTTGCCGCTGGTGTCAGACTCGTAGCCGATGTTGCAGATGCAGCGGTAGCTTCCGCGCAGGTTCTCACACATCCCGTTCGGGCAGATCTCCGGGTCCAGAGCGCACTCGTTAATGTCTGAGGAAACAGACCCACGCAATGACGGAAAAAATTAGCACTTGTGTCCCCTGTGCGTCCTGCCAATGCTTACGCTAACACAGGACAGACAGCTGGGTTGACTAGCGATTGGCAAAAGCAGGTAGTTCACACTGTGTATTGTGTTTAAGATCGAGTCATTATTCTTTCACATGGCTGAATGCCATCCCTGGAACAGTACTTCACTGTAGGAGTGATTACTGTATATTTGGAACAATGCCCCTTATAAATGATTTAATTGCTGTTTATACTCAAATTACTCAGCTCCTTGTGTAGAACCCCAACACGTCTCTGAAGAACCACCGAGCAATCATATTTGAGCTGCACAACTGTTTCATGTCACAGGGAGGTTGCAGTGACAGCGGGGGTGTACCAGATTATGTCATGCTAGGACCCGTGACGAGCGGCAGAGGCTTCTCACCTCTCCCGTCGGCTGTGATCCCAATACCACTGCTACACACGGCCTGGAACTCGGCTGCGATGGGAAACAACCAAACAAAGGGGCACAAGGTCAGCAATCAGCAATCACCCACGGCAACAATCAGACAGGAGCAGGCACCATCACTCACAACTAGGGTCAATGTGCCTGTAACAGCTGCAGAGAAGAAACTTACTCAGGTCATGTGAGTACACCGCACTGAAACTCTGACACAATCATTGTTACATCATCGCATACTCAAACTCAGGGCTGGCCAACCCCGGTCCTGGAGATCGTCAGGGCCTAACGGTTTTCACTGTTGCTCAGCAACTTAACTCATCAGTGAAAGCAGCCCATACAGACGCTTTCCTCTCCTACTTTCTTGGGTAGAACTGGATGCTGACTTTTGGCTAAAAACGGAACCAGCAGACCCTGCTGTTTCCCGGACCAATGTTGGTTCGTTTTGCTCCAACTGACATCTTGCACTGCCCGTCCCCCCCAACCCAAAAAGGCTCTGTCGGGACGGGCTCACCTGAGTTGCGAGCGGGACAGGGCTGGCAGGGCTCTCCGAACCCGTGCTCGGGGTTGGCGCAGCAGCACTCGGACTTGGTGACGGCCCCAGGGAAGGGGCGCGAGCAGGTGCCCATCTTGATGGCCCCGTAGCAGGTGGTGCGCATGTGGGTGTCGACGCAGACGCGCCCGTCCACGTCGATGGCCAGGCCCGGCGGGCACTCGCAGCGGAAGGACCCCTCCGAGTTGATGCAGCGGCCGTTCATGCAGATGCCTGGCGTCTGGCACTCATCGATGTCTGGGGAAGGGGGAGGGGCAGGGAAAGGGGCGTGGTACAAACAAAGGTAAGCGAGTACAAACAGAATCCTACAGCAGGGTGTGCTTCAAAAAACGAAACAACCCCTAAACAATGCTATTTTGCACGTCTAACGAACAGGACTGGACAAGTCCGAGCAAAATCGCGTCTATTCATCGCGAGGCTGTCTGTGGGACGTCTACAGAGTAGCCAGAATGAACGTTATATCTGGATCCTGTACACCTCACTCTTTGTCATGATTTAGGGTGAGTTAGAACACGGTGTTTGACACTTAACAATATTTTACTGGTCTCGGTTAAGATCAGCAGATACACTATCGCATGCGGATATCCATTGGGCATTGACAGGAGACCCAAGAGCGATGAACCCATTTCAACTCAATGTGCTCGCATCACGAGCTCATCAGAGGCAGGCGCAGTTCAGAGACAGGAAAGGGGCCGCGTACCTGTGCAGTAGCGCCCGTTCGGCGCCAGGGCGAAGCCGGGCTTGCAGATGCACTTGAAGCTGCCGTCCTCGTTGATGCACATGCCGTTCAGGCACATGTTGGTGGTGGCGCACTCATCGTGGTCTGAAAGAGGAAGAGATCGGGTGCCTTCACCACACTGGAGCAGGGACCTCCTGACATCAGCAGCTAGTGTTTGTCACAGAGCTTCGGGACAGGAACCATCAACGGCCGGCCCGGTTCTAGCCTTTCTGGCGCCATAGGCAAGACTGTCGAGGGGGTTTCTAATATCGACCGAGGGGGCGGAGTGGTGGGGGGTTTCCGTCACATAATGCCTCGGTGACCATCCTTGTCACTTATGCCAAGAACTGGCCCTGATCAATAGATTCACCCTCACAAAAATTCAGCACACAAATAATTGAGTTTAAAGCCCCCCCGTTTAAGATTATAGTTCTGCATTGAATAACTTTGTGACTTTGCTACCACAGCTTCAAGCTTGGATTTTTACCTCAAATCCTAAAACATCCTCGTGTGTACTCTGGGCCAAATGGGGTCAAAAGTCACCGTGAGAGAGACATTGTGTGTCCGCAGGGTAGCTCATGTGGCTTAGTGGGAAGGTTGCTGGTTTGAACTCCAGCTGGGACACAGCCATTCTACCTTTGATTTGAAGGAACTCAACTTGAATTGCTTAAGTAAGTATCCAGCTGTATATAAATAAAATACGTGAGCTCATATCATTTGCTCTGGATAAGAGTGTTTTGTGAATGACTAAATCCAGGATGTAGAGTGGGCTGTCCTGGCATAGAGAAGTTTGGCAGTGCCCACCTATGCAGTTCTTGCCGTCGGGGGTGAGCTCAAAGCCAGCGTTGCAGATGCACTGGAAGCTTCCGTCGGTGTTGACACAGCGGCCGTTGCGACACATCACCCCGTTGACGATGCACTCGTCGATGTCTGAAAGGAGGACCGCGGATGGCGCGGAGTTAGGACGCTGCTCACAGAGACACGGGCAGCTGGGCTGAGCTCACAGTAACCAAGCCACTCGCTCAACATTAACGCATTCGTCACACACCATTGACCGAGGTCTCACACACAAACCAAGTTCACTATAGGTACATATGAGGAGAACGGAACACACCAATGCAGGTCTGCTTGGAGGGGATGCCCTGGTAGCCCTCGTGGCATTTGCAGTGGTACGATCCCGGCGTGTTCACACAGTCCGCGTTCATGCAGGGGTTGCTTACGCACTCGTCCACATCTGAGGGAGGGAAGAGAAGGGTCAGGCCGATTACATTCACATTCTCTCTTTCCTAACTTTACTTTTCCCTGACTTGGTGTGCCAAACCTATGAGTGAGCGGACCACCAAAGCCCACAGAGAGGGAGCCAAGCCCATCGGTGGAATATCTCCCTACTACAAAACCTCTGCTGCCACCTGCATGTGATGACATCACAGCAGTACAGAAATGCGTTATTCCACAGCCTGACCTGCAGATGGCAGCACAGCCTGAATTCCTGGAATGGAAGTTTTCTGGGAAGTCTCAGGCTTTGCAGCCTTGCTAAATACTTTTTGACATCAGCGCTGAACTTGGCTGAACTGGAGTGAGCTGGGTAGAGAGCCAACTGAAGGGTGAAAGTGAAATGGCAGATTAAAATAGAGGAAGCTGGATCGAATTCATACGATGAATGGGAAACTCATCAATGCGGAAAGATGAGTTTCAACACTGTGTGCATGCACGTGTGCATGTTTGTGTGTGTGCGTGTGTGCGTGTGTGCGTGTGTGTGTGTATATGTGTGTGTGTGTGTGTTTCTGTGTGGGTCCATTGTAGTGGTTAGAGAACCGCTCCTGTAACTTGAAAGGTTGCCAGCTTAAATCCTAAATGTGGCACTGGTATTGGACCCTTGAGAAAGGTGTCTAAACTGAATTGCTATACAAATGAAGAGTATGTACTGTATAAATGTAAACTGCGAAAGTCGCTCGGGGTTGAAGCATCTGCTGAATACATACAAAGGAAAGAACGACTAAGGGAGGGCTTTTGAAGTTCTGTGTGTGTGAGGGGAGGGGAGGGGAGGGGGACGGGGGGGACGGGGGGGGGAGCAGGACATTACCGATACACTCGCCGCGCACGTCCTGGCGGAAGCCCATGTTGCACTCGCAGCGGTAGCTGGGCGCCGTGGGGATGCAGCGGCCATTCAGACACAAGTTGGTGAAGTGCTTGCAGACGTCGATGGTCTGGTTCAGCGTCACCGTGCCTGCGGGGCACACATTTCACACACACACACGATGACGCGCGTCCCTGTTTACATATTTAACGAGTGACCGTGAACTACAGGAACTGTTCAGACATCAAGAAAATTAAACTGAGGTCACACAGTCCTGTGGACTCCACAACACAAGCATGCATTAATTATCTTGACAGGCCTCTGCTCCAGACAAGAAGCCAAGCTGTCGAAGCAAAAATGAACCATTCGGAGCTAACAAGAAAGCACCACTTCAGCTCCTTGTCTGTTTCTTCGTTGCGACATCAGACAACAGGCACGGGCTAGCAGCAGCACGTCAGACAGAGCACTCACCGATGTTGGGGATGGGGAGAGGGCCGTTACCCCCGATTCCGACGTGTCCCCCTCCGTTGCCGTGACCGCCGTTTCCGTTTGGGGGGAGTTTGAAGTGGTAGCCGTAGTGGCCGCCGCCGCCGCCGCCGCCGCCGCCAGGGAAGCCCCCGTTACCGCCGGTCCCGTAGGGCAGCCCCTCGATGCACAGGCGCCGGTACTCGTCTAACCGGGAGAGAGGGAAAGGGGGCAAATGAATACGCATCGCAGGGACGTCCCGCGCCAGCTATCAAAGCCATGGAGAGGGCGCGGAACCCCCCTCTCGCTAAAGGAATCCGGCGCAGTCAGAGGTTATAACTCCTGACGGTTCCTTTGTGATACGCAGTGAATTATCACTGGGCCCGTCAGAGAACCATACCTCTAATGGTCCCCGTGATACACGGACAATAATAAGTTAGGAGTCAGACACTTCAAAGAGCGCCTAAAATCACGCCTGCCGCACGTAAGCTCTGGTGTGCGGCTCGGCCACGGTGAGGGCAGGTAATCTCTGACAGGGGCGATAGACTTCGTCAGAGGGCTTCGGGGCGGCTTGTGTAATTAACATAGACCCTGTCCTGCGCTTGCGCTGGAGTCCGTTTACAGTGGATGACTCATACCTTCGCATGAAGAGGGGAGGGGAAATGGGGAAAAACAGAGGGAGCGGCGCGGGGGGGGGGGGCGCTCTCCAGGGTAGCGGGGGAATGCGTGGATTAGGGGCTGGCCCGAGGGGCGCTAGGCTGGGTACCTCGGTCTCTATCCTCTCCATCTTTCTCACGTTGCGAGGAAAGCCGGGGCTAAGTGGGCTAAGTCCTCTTTATTCAACGCCGACCCACTTCCCACACTGGCCTGACCGCCAAAGTAGAGGCCTCGTCGGCACTGACATCATTACACCCCCGTCTTTCCTCTCTTCATTCACAAGGGGGCGCAGCACGAGCTGCCCAACCCCAACACGGCCTGTGTGCGTCAACAGAGACTCCGCACATCTAGAGCAAAGTCAAGGCCCCTGTATGTGCCAGCAGAGACTCCGCACATCTAGAGCAAAGTCAAGGCCCCTGTATGTGCCAGCAGAGACGCCGCACATCTAGAGCAAAGTCAAGGCCCCTGTATGTGCCAGCAGAGACGCCGCACATCTAGAGCAAAGTCAAGGCCCCTGTGTGCTCCAGCAGAGACGTCTAGAGTGATGTGAAAGCCCGTTGTTGCCTCAGACGGCCATGATCAATCGCGTGAGAACCTCCCCCCCTGCCTCCGCCGGCGGGCGAGCGTGATGAGATCTCCTTTTATTTTGATTGGTGACGCATTCCAGGAAGGAAGCAAAGCCGGATGTCAGCTGGAACGCATCGGCCCTGCTCGAGTTCCTCTGCAGGTGCACCTGCACGCACGTCTGCTGCTGCGTGAGTACGTGTGCGTGTGTGTGTGTGTGATTGAGTTCATGTGTGTGTGCGTGTGTGCGTGTGATTGAGTTCATGTGTGTGTGCGCGTGTGTGTCTGATTCAGTGTGTGTGTCCGTGTGTGTATGTGTGTGTGTGCGTGTGTGTGTGTGTGATTGAGTTCATGTGTGTGCATGTGTGTGTGCGCGTGTGTGTCTGATTCAGTGTGTGTGTCCGTGTGTGCATGTGTGTGTGCGTGTGTTCGTATGTGATTGAGTGCGTGTGTGTGCGTGTTTGTGTCTGATTGAGTGAGTGTGTGTGCATGGGCGTGTGCGTGTGTGAGTGATTGAGTGCGTGTATGTGTGTGTGTCTGATTGAGTGAGTGTGTGTGCATGGGCGTGTGCGTGTGTGTCTGATTGAGTGCATGTGTGCGTGTGTGCATGTACACCTCTAAAATGGGGGGATGAGCACTCACCGGATCCTCTGACGGGACACATTTCGGGGATCTGTCCGGAGGCCCAGCAGCGCCCCGTATCGCAGCAGCACTGCATTTTGGTGTACTGTCCCGTCAGCTCGCCCGCACACCGCCCATTCGCCAGGGCCGAGAAACAGGTCCCCACTCGCTGATCTGAGAGAGGGAGCGATGGAGAGAGAGATGGAGAGAGAGGGAGAGCAAGGGAGAGAGGGAGAGAAAGAGATGGAGAGAGAGGGAGAGAGAGAGAGAGAGAGAGAAGGAGTGAGCAAGAGAGAGAGGGAGAGAGGGAGCGAGAGAGAGAGAGTCAGGGTGTGTGCTCTAATAGAAACATATTCCTCAGCACACACACATACATGCAGCTCACTGCTTCTTCGTGGAGGTGAATGCTGAAGGAACTATGTTTCCTGGGATGGACGCTTCAGCTCTTGCTGATGGTGCAGAACGTAGAGAAAGAAAAACGACTGCAGACTGGAAACCTGGGGCCAGAGACGGGGACCGGGCACACGGGTGGGTGGGATGGGCCACCCCCCTCCCCCCTCCCCCGCCCCAAAAAAACAGCGCGACTTGTTTTTCTTGTGACTCACAAACTCAGGAAGCCGAGAACATGAGAGTTCTTTTCATGGTAGCCTGTTAGGAAGTCACTTTATGAGGTGGGGCCTGTAGAGGTTGTAAGGGCACAGAAAAGACGCATGGATCCAAGGGCCCCCTCAAATTGTGTAGATCACTACAGTTCCCTTGGGTTGGAGGGGGGGGGGGGGCGGGTCATGCCTGTGGGCAGTGCCTGGGAAAGGGGTGTGGTTAGGGCAGGTACAGAGTAAGTGGGCAGAGAGGACGTGTGCATGGGCATGTATATGCCCTGATGAAACATTTGTTGGGGGGGGTGGGGGGAGGCACGGGGCGATTAAATTTGCAGTCTGGAATTAATCAGTTCCATGTGGGGCAATCCCAGCCAATTACCTAGGACATGAGAAGCTGTTCGTATGGGGCAATAGCCGTATACTTTAAACAGCACTGCGGCTCTCCCTAGAGAGCAGCCCAGTTGGGGGCAGGAAGGGGGGAGTCGGGACATGGGGTGGGGGGGGGATGATGGTTTAAATTGGAAACAGACCTCGCGCACAAACGCGTGCTTTCATTTAGCGAGCGTTTTTACAGACCGAGGGTTTACAGTGAGACAGGGCATTAGAGCTGATTAGCGTCGCGCTCAACAGCTCCCTCCGGAACGCTTCTCTGTGGCACACCAAAGCCAGCCCAGGGGCGCAGCTCCCCAAAAAAATCGGCCTGTCGTCATTTCCAAGGCCCCCTGCTCACCTCATCTGTTCCCAGCTGGGGGGACGAGGGCGGGCGGGGGTGGGGGGGGGAGGAAATCTAATCAAGGAATCTGGGCCACGTTAGCGGGACGTGGGGCTAGCACGACGCCAGGACCTACCCTCCAGAACCCGAAAGCACAGATGCAAATCTTCTGGTGGGGGAATGTGAATAAACACAAAAGGCGCACAGTGTTTTCTTTTCTTTTTTTTTGCAGAGCTCAGCACGTCTTGACCTTGATAAGGAGCATGTAGGACCTGTGTCATAGTGTCAGTCCGGCAGACTTCTAGAAGTTCTTTTATTTGCTCCAGGGGACGTTACGGGTTCGATGGGGTTAGAGAAGACAGATGGCCTAGCCTGGGTGAGCAAGAAAAACAGGGAGAGGAGAGGAAACAGGGGGAGGGAGAAAAAGAAAAGAGAGGGAAGGAGAGAATGAGAGAGAATTAGAGAGAAAAAGAGCAAGTGCAAGAGAGAAGGGGGAAGAGAGAGGTGAAGATGACGGTGTAAATGAGACACAGAGGAGAGAGTATGTAGAAGAGTGCTTGTGGAAGATGAAGTGATGGCAAGATGGAGAGAGAGAGAGAGAGAGAGAGAGATAGAGAGAGGGAGAGACAGAGTGAGGAGATGGAGAGAGAGTGAGGAAGGGAGAGAGAGCAGAGGAAGAGAGAGAGAGAGTGAGGGCAGAGGGAGAGAGAGAGTGAGAGCAGAGGGAGAGAGAGTGAGGGCAGATGGAGAGAGAGCAGAGGAAGAGAGAGAGAGAGTGAGGGCAGATGGAGAGAGAGCAGAGGAAGAGAGAGAGAGAGGAGGGCAGAGGGAGAGAGAGAGTGAGAGCAGAGGGAGAGAGAGTGAGGGCAGATGGAGAGAGAGCAGAGGAAGAGAGAGAGAGAGTGAGAGCAGAGGGAGAGAGAGAGTGAGGGCAGAGGGAGAGAGAGAGTGAGAGCAGAGGGAGAGAGAGTGAGGGCAGATGGAGAGAGAGAGTGAGAGCAGAGGGAGAGAGAGAGTGAGGGCAGATGGAGAGAGAGAGCGAGAGCAGAGGAAGAGAGCAGGCTCTGGACCCCTGAGACAGAGGCAGACCCTGGTCCAGAATCAGCAGAGTCTCTGGCCCGCGCTCCTCTGGAATGTTAGCGGGGGGAAATAGCAGAGGCATGACGTGCTGGCTCTGCCGTCCGGCCCGGCGGAGGGGTCCGCGGGACCCCTAGGGGGCGCTCAGTCTTCCCACCCTCCCTCCCTGCCACTGTCGACTCCACGCTAGCCCCATCAGAACCCGCTGGCGGACGCCCCTACGTGCATGTTCCCAATCAGCCGCCGCGCTCCTCTCTCCGACTGCTGCGTTCCTTCATTCCCCGTTTTTCCACAGAAAAACAAATGGAATATTTTCCTCCGCTGGCACCCTCTGCAGCCAGGGCTGTATCCCAGCGCCCCTTCCCCGTTCCTCCCCATTTATCCGTGCTCCTCCTCCCCCATTTACTGTTGTTGTGGAGTTGGCTTTGTTCCTTCCCAGCATGTAAATGATCCCAGATGTTTTTTTTTTTACCTTCGACGCAAAGCAGTCGGCAGTGGGGAAACAGGCCGCTCCTTTGCGAGCTCAGTGTCGACTTTGTTCAGTTCTCATGAGCCGTTTACATTCCCCCCACACAGAAAAAAAACAGCCCTGAATCAAATGAGAAGGCCAAAGACTTCGAAAGGATGACATAAAAAGGACAGGGTGCCAAAGGGGGAGAAATGTAGTTACGTGAGTGTCTGAGTTACAACAATGCTCGCCCAGCTAGGGGGCATGGTTATTCAATTAAAATAATCAACCCTCTACCTCATCACAGGGCCCTTTAAGGAATGCGGTGGATGTTCATTTGGATCATGCCTGCAAACAGACCTCCACCTCCTAGCGGGAGATTTTTTCCATGGCTAAACTGGAAGCAAAATATTCAAACCTGGTTTCGCTTCCACCGGGACTGTCCCCGCTCGCACAATGACTCAGCGCAGAACAAAGCTGGGGGACCGGGGATCGGGGAGGCCGGGCTTCTGGAGGAACGCGGGCGAGCCGCAGGGCCACGCGACTCACCGGGGAGAAACCGCATCCCGACCGCGACCGCGGGGTTGGAATTTGGGGGTGGGGTGGGGTGTGTGGGGGGGGGACCTACCTACGCATCTGGAGCCATCCGCACTGGTGATGTAACCACGCGGGCAGGTGCAGACGTAGCTCCCCGCCGTGTTGGTGCATTCGCCACCGTCACACACACCGGAGATGGTGCTGCACTCGTCGATATCTGAAACACACACACACACACACACACACACACAGGCACACACACACACACACACACACACACACACACACACACACACACACACAGGCACATTAGGCCGGAAAGCTGTGAGGCTAAACCACTGAAGCAGCTGAAATGCGATGGACGTCATGCGCTGAGTTACGATGGCTTGGAAGTGGCTGCTGTAGCACAGCTCTGAGGCATTGTTATTTTAACGAGGCTCCCTTTGATCACGCCACTCTTTAAAACGAGGAGAATGACGCAACGTAACCTGCCTGTTTCATTCATACATTCGCCGCACCATCTTTAGCCTGCGGTGAGTGACCCCACAGCGCTGAGGACACACCGCACCGTCTGCACACCCGTGAACTCTCACCCACTAGGATGTCACGTTAGGGCCGCCATGTGTTAAAGCCAGGCTGCATAGCAGGATTACACGTGTGTGCCATTATTGTTGCGCATTTCCCCCATCTGTATGTATTTCATGTACATTTGATGTAGAAGGACAACAACAGATTTTACGCAGTCCACCGCTCTTCGTTGAAATATGTGGAGATGAAGTGTTTTAACACGGTAGGTGTTAGTCAAAGTTCAGCTTCACAGCGCAGGTCCAGATGTGTACCCAAGCAGTAAAACCCTCAACACCTGGCACGACTGCCTTACAGTGTATTACATTAAAGGACTTGCACAGCCAGACAACATTGAACTGGAAACATATGCATGACTTAAATTATAAAATATTTTGAAAAGCGATGTTGCCTAGACACGCTTCTAGGGGGGGGTGTATTATGGTGGCATAAGGGCATAAGTGTGGCATGGCCTGCCCTCTGGGTTTTGGCACCCAGCGGTGGGCAAAGAGGCATTCAGTTTTGCCCTGCTGCCTGCTGCCCAGAGGGAGTGCTGAAGTGGGGCTTCTGGAGTCATCATAACACCGAAAATAAACCTTGTCTCAGCGTTCCTCACGGACAGGCCCAGACTTTACTCAGCACAGACACTGACAGGGCTGTATTCGAAAGGAAATGTCTGCCACCTGAGTAAATGGCCAGTGTTCAGGCGCGCAAGCCTCCCTCCCACTCTCTTTTTCTCTCTCTCCTTCTCTGTCTCTCATACTCTCTCTCTCCCTGGCTCTCTCTCTATTTTTCTGTCACTCCACTCTCCCTATTTCTCTCTCAGTCAGTGTGTGGGGGTGGGAGGGCGGGTTTATTTTATTTCTATGTGTTTTTGTGCAGATCTCCTTGCAAGTTCCTTTAGGTGAGTCTCTCTCTTTCTCTCTCTCTCTCACTCTTTCTCTGTCTGTTCTGTGTCTGTGTGTGAGAGAGAAGGGTCCTCATATAAAGACCTAATCATCCATGTGCTTCGCCTTAACCCCTCCCCAGCAGTAAATTTCTCTGTCCTGCTTTGTTCAAATGCCAGCAGCTAGCTCCAGAAGCCTGGAAACTGCATTTAAAAAAAGGAGAGAGAGAGAGAAAAAAAGAAAAGAAAGACAAGCTTGGGACGCAGTCAAGATCGACGCGTTGTAGCATTTGGGAGGGGCCGCGTCACGGACGTCTGACGAACGGTGACGTGCTCTGGGAGGGTAGCGGCTTGCAGGGCTTTCTCGGGGTATGGGGGCTGTACTCGGGGACATTACGGCAAGCGTTCCACAGAAAACCTTCCCAGCAGCCTCCTTCCCAGGGGCAGATTTACCACAGTCTCCCATTGTCCTGTAATTAGCTGCCCCTCCCCCTCCTCTCCCACCCCACTTCAAAGAACACAGGGCACCTTTCTGAACAGCACAGTCAATGGGGCTCCAGTCACAGTATGGTTAGGACACAACTCAGCTGTTTTCGGGGGTGGGGGGGGGGGGGGGTGGTGGTTGCTAAGGAGTCAGGCCATTGCTTGATGACCTAATTAAAGGATAGGTCTCTCACCAACGCACTGACCTCAGGCAAACCCCACCCGCTGACTACAGTACCCAGGAAACAAAAGGCTTGTTTCCTCACCATGCTCTCGCGCACAAGCCCACACAACAAACCCAAGGGAGAGGACACTCGCTGTTGTGTTTGAGACTCAGGGATACACTGGCAAAAAAGTCTCACTCAACAAGTGTTTTAGTCTTGTAATGACACTTTTTATTTTTCATCTTTTTACTTTTCTCAAGTTGAAAACACTAGCTTTTTGATTTGGTAAGTGAAATTGTCTTAACCCCATTGGCAAATCTTCAAATGGTTCAAACTGTCTCACCTCATTGGCAATCTTTTCGTCTTACCTAAGAAAGAAGTAATAGAAATCGGAATTTAAGTCTAACTATAAGATTGACATACGTCAACACTGACATATTTTTTGGGGTCTTTGCAGTGTTGGGCGCACTCTCGAATGGAATGTATATCTAAGATCTAAGCAGCGATGACAAGCAGTTCCTCTCAGGCTGACGCAGTTACCCAAACCTCGAGGCAGGTAATTACACATGCCTGTGTCAGAGACTGTGATTAACGGGGTGGGGGGGGGGGGGGGGGGGGGGGGGGGCACACCAAAGACACGGCTGCCAGGCGCTTCTCTCAGCACTCCCCGACTCTGAGCCAGTCGCAGAGGCATAAGTGCTACAGCTGTGATGATACGACGCTGAAACTATCGGAGTCATGGGACTGTTTTATGGCGCTGGCCTCCCCGGGACGGGGGGAAGAATGTGGCTCTCTATTTCACCTCTCTCTGCCTCTCCAGGGAGGGCTCAGGTCAGTACCGGGAGTGTGAGAGAACAGAGATTCCACCATATTACTAGTCCATGACATGATTCAGTTACACATGTGGACGGACACACACTCACACACGCGCGCCATGCTTTCTCTCACAATCACACGCACACATGCGCACACAAACACACACACGCACGTGTACACACACAAACACGTGCACACACAAACACCCAAAACTGGCCTCCACTTCCTCAGTCTACAGCAGTTCTCAGAGCTGCATCTCAGGCCCCCCGGAGGGGAGGCCCACATCCAAACCTCCTGACCTTGCCCTGCAATGCGCATGTTTGTTTTCTCTTAGCATTGTTTAAATTCCACCCAATCAACACACAGTAACGTGACCCTCAGCACAGAGTGGTCTGTAATCTGAACTGGAGCCCACTCTCTCTGATTGCTGGACTCTGAGCACTGGTAAGCCCTCACAAGCACTGGCCGAGCCACAGCCGAAAACCCGGGGCTCCGGAACAAGGGTCTTAAAGAGCATTCTGATAAACTTTCCCACTGAATGGACGCACAGTGAGGCCAGGAGTATGCCGCAGTGTTTCGCTCACAGCAAGAGAACAGCAGCCATATTCAGCATACAGCGACCTTTGTGCAATCGCCTAATCTTCTTTCCAGCAAAACTTACCCCCACCCATCCTGTCCCTTGAAAACCGTCGACTTGAAAATCGCACTACTCCGAATACACGGGGAGTGCCGAGTGTAATATTACAGTGAACACACACCGAGCGGGACGCCCGTCAGCGCCGCGGCCACTCACCCTCGCACTTCTGGTTGACGTCGCTCTGCCGGTGGCCGGCGGGACACTTGCACTCGTAGGAGCCCACCGTGTTGATGCAGTTCCCCCCCGAACAGAGTCCCGGGATGGCCTGGCACTCGTCCACATCTGACACAACAGCGAAGCAGAGAGAGGCAAGCCGTTAGCGCGTCCAAAAACCGGCGCGCCAGAACTGAACATGAGTGCGTGTCCCGCATATTCTCCACTAATGTCCTGCGTGGGTTCGGCTGTAGGGCATCACATATAGGGGTGGCAGGGTAGGAACAATGGGTAGGGAAACGGACATGTAACTCAAAGGTTGCGCGTCCAACTCCTCGTTGGGGTACTGCTGTTGTATCCTCGAGCAGCAAGGTACTTAACCTGAACTACTTCAGTAAAATGTCAAACTGTATAAATGGATTAAATGTAATCATTTAAGTCACTCTCCAAATTACAAAATGTAAACGTAAAAACTGCCCAATCAAATAAAACGCCATTGTTCTGAAACAAAGCTGAAAGGATAATAACCCACCGCACTGAAAGCTATCAGTAGAGCTCCTCAAATTGCCATTCATTAAACAGCCATTTGGTCTGATTTAAAAAATACTTCTGTCTAATTGGGTAAATTACTATGAGTTCATGTCACGTTACAGCTGTTTCCCACGTTCCTGTCACGATGTTTCATTTCTCTGTGTCCTACGACACTTTCCCACCAAAGAGGGATCGTCTAAGAACAAACCGGGTTCACAGACAGGATATTTTTAATTAAAAGTAGTGAATCACGGCAGATGGACTGCTGGACGGTTGAATTTAGGCAGGGCTGCGGATGGAAGCCATTGTCAGCAGCAGACAACAACTTTTCCTTTGCTATTTCTTTTTATGAGAAGGAGGAACATTTATCACCTCATCATCTTCTCTCCTCACACATTACCACATCATTAGCTCAGTGAGGCCCCACTCAACATTTTCTCAAACTTTAGCTGAATGAGCAACCCTTGGCATTTCCGAACTCATAAAAACAACACAATTGACTTGGTCCCTTGTTTCCAGGCCATGCAAACATGGCACACGAATACAGTCCACGCTTTGTCTAGCAGACCTCCTCAAGACTGCCCCACTCTCGCCAGATAGGCTGCTTCACCACATCAAGGTCAAGTCAAAAACCAGCTTCCAACCGCCTGTTTCTCATCAGCCTGATTCTCTACAATGCCCATATTCTTTGTTTGTTTCAATCAAAGGCAGCAAATATGTTCTTATTTATGTAGGACCTCCAAGAAGTTCTCTTGGCTTCACAATTTGCATGCCCTTACTGTGTGCCAGCCTCGTTTGCTCGCGTGTATGGGCGCCACCAGTTATTTTGGGCTCCACAAAAAGATCTCACATAAGGTTCATAAAGGGTCCCACCACCTCAGAAAATCCCATGTCCCAGAGGGCCCCTGATAGTCAGGGCACTTGGAATCATTCTGAACCCATCGCCCATCATCCCCCAGTCCCGACCCAGAGCCCATGCACACGTGCAGCAGATCTGAAGTCTGAAATCCAGCCTGTTGAAAAGCCTGAAGGGCCACGACTACTGTAGAAATTATAAGGATCAAGGAGAGATTTGGTCTGAAGTAAAAAATGTTTAGAAAGAACATCTAAAAAGTTTACATTGCTGTCGTATACAGTATGTACCCCAAATTAAAATGTATCTATAGTATGATCAGCACAGTTCAGCCCCAGTGAAGGCATGCTTTTGGGGACATGGGTGTGTTTTCCAAGGCAACTTCAGGTGTTCTTACACTGTTGTTTCAGAAATCACCGAGGAGCACACACCAGATATCACACCAAGTTAGCGAGGAACCAGGCGCCAGGGAGGAAAAGTCACCCGGTGACAGCGGGGGGAGGGGCGGAGCATCCGAACGTCTCCAGTGGAATGTGACTGAAAAAATGCTTTTGTTTTTTACCCCCAGGAGAGAATCGCCCAACCGGAAGGCATGTGAGACTATAAATGGGCCGTGCTCTCCAGACCCCCTCCCTGGGTTTTCGGTGGTGAAGTTGCGGGCTGCGGTGGCGGGGGGCCCGTTTTTCTCAATTTGCTTAATTTAAGCGAATCGTTCGCATTACCCAGACCGATCAGGACCTTCACTGCGGCAGACGGCTCATTAATATCCGAGCGAAAAGCAGATAGTACAGTGGCCCTTAAGTGACTGCCAGAGGCTTAGACATTGTTACGTCTGACTTGCTCTGGCAGACCCCTGAGACTCCTTGATGGACAGATATGTGAACAGGCACAATGCTAAGCTGGTAGAACACATCAGCCTGCTTGACCTGGTAGACCTTTCCAGAAAAAGGTCATTCGCACAAAGCTAACAGTAAAACCCTTTGCAGCAGTGGAAAAAAAAAACAGACAAAGCCACGTGGGACATTGCCGAAAGACGACAGATTCCGTTTATCAACAGCAGGCCACGGCATTGTGGGTAATTCCCTTCCAGTTAATCAACGTGTATTGTTTCCCAGAATAGCGGGTAATGTTGGAGGCCTCCTGCAAACAGCGCGAGGAGGCCAGAGAATGAGGGAGAAAGGCTGGTATTTACACAGACGCGAGCCTGTGTTTGGTCTGATGAAGGGGCTGGGGAATCTCGGATGATTCCTCCCGAGCTTTTGATCTGCACGGAGTCTGGCACGTGCGGGATCCTCCCTCACCCTGACAGGCTCCGCTGCGGATGTTGGGGATGAAGCCGCGGCGACAGGGGTGCGGCTGGGCGGGGCACATTTCGCAGGGGTGGCCCCAAGCCCGGCCAATGGTGGCGCAGCACAGGGTCTTGGTGCACACGATGCCGCTCAGCTGACCCTGGCACATCTGGTTGTTGACCTGAGTGAAGCAGGGCCCGGTCCGGTAGTCTGTCAAAGAAAAAGGGGGGGGAGAGAGAGAGAGAGAGAGAGAGAGTGAGAGAGAGAGAGACTTGACTTTGACACCCTTTTATTAAAACATTGTAGTTTTAATAAAAGGGTCTGAATCTGTCTTTACACAAAGTATCAAACCAAAAACAACATCAAAAAGGAACAAAAATAAAACCCAGTCACAAGTCATTAACAAAACACCTTTGACTCCTTTGAAAGAGAGAGAGAGAGAAAGAGAGAGAGGAAGACCAGGAGTCAGCATGTAGTACTATAAACAGTGAACATTCTCCACTGTGAGCCACAGATTTGGGGGGGGGAGGGGGAGGGGCGTATGGGGCCTTAAAACACAACAGGTTGATCTCATTTATTTTTCATTCCGCTAGTCTTGCTGTATGTCATTTTGGGCGAGTTAAATTGAGCAAAGAGAAAGGAGGAGACGCTGAGGTCCAGGAGCGCAGAGGGGGGCTGGCATGAAATGAATGTTTTGTCTAACTGCTTCAACCTACTGGAAGACTAGCTCTTGCTGCATATTCCACACAAGAAACACTGTGAACACAACTGGAAAAAAAATACAGACTGTGGGTTGCTTTTCATAGTGGTTTAATAGGATTATCAAATAACAGGAATGCCATTGCTTTTTACCACCGACGGTGAGTATCTTGTGATATATATTCCCAGTGAAGGCAAAGAAAGAGCACACTGTTGCGTCGTGGACGTACAGCGCTCCCTTCTGCGAGGACACTGGAAGGGACTGCGTGAACAGAGAGCTTACGAGAGTGCCACCGTGCCGTGTCAATGGCCGGGAAAGACCGTTTAATCTTGTTAACTGCACTTCACAAATCAAACACAGTGAGCTCGACCTGAAGTAACGCGGGCAATATGATGTCCACTCAGTCGCACGTAACAAAACCGAATTGCCTAATGATGCCTTGGGCCTCATGGCTGAGGCCCCATTGGGTTCACCGGCGGCCCCAAATGCACTTTATTCCCCGCAAATCTGCCGTCTGAGAGAACACTCACGCGATGCACCTGGATTAACCTTTCCCCCGGTCCCATTTCAGAGAGGAGGGCGGAGATTACGGATATTGCGGCACTTCATTGTTTCTTGGGTAACTTGAAAGGTAAATCAAATCTGCCGAGAGGAGGAATAAGTGATACAGTGAAAGTAGGTCAGGCCCCCCTGCTTGAGAAGGCCTCCCCACCCACCGCTAAACCTCCCCCGCCCCCCCCACCCCCGCCGTCCTCCCTCCACTCTCTCTTGCACCCGTGACCTGACAATCTTTCCTGGACAATTTGCGTCCAGGAATGTGAGTCCCCTACAAGACTCAATGACCCACTGAAGGAGTACCGAGATACATATGGGCCTGATTACCACAGGCAGGTCGGGGACACAAAAGGAACGGCTTACAGCCCAGATATGTCCATCTATGTCCCAAACTCCAACCCCTGGCCACGCCTGACTTCACTAACCTATAGGTAGTCACATCACTGCACACAGGGTGAAAATGTGTGTAACTCAAAACTGAAGCAAAGGTCTTTCTGGTCTGACAGACAAAAGGAGCACTATCTCTAGTACGCCTCCTGGAATTTACATTTGGTTGTGTCGATTTCTCAGGAACTTGCTCTCTGACCTGACTGAGCTAACGGAATGATGGCCATTTCCCAGCACCTGGGCCATTCATCACAGGAAGCCTGTAACAACTCTGACAGTGCGGTTTTAAACAAAATGGCTCCCAAAAGCTTTCAACCTACGTTGTACTCTGTGCTTCTCAACATTCTCTGTCGCATTAGTTCTTTATGATAGAATAACCAACCGCACGGACACAAAACATCGTCTGACTCAGTAGTACTGTGGTTAATGGAAGGCACTGAGGGGTAACATACAATATGACTGACTAGACCACCCTGTTGTGTGAGAAGACATGTTTTCATAAAGGGCGGCACAAGAAAACTGTGCACTTTATCCAGTGGGCTCGTCAGCTCTCTGAACAGCAGGAAGAAATCTCCGAAACTTAAGCGTCTGAACATTCCCACAGCGAGTCCCGCGCGGTCCGAGATTACTCGAGGAGCGGGGGCCAAGTTCGGCTGCGCGCACGCCCGGGGAAAAAACAGCGGGGCCAAACGAGCGGGGCCAAACGAAAGACTGGCGCAGCCCGAGCTTTTAATGGACTGAATAACACGCGCGCCGTCAGATCGCCCA